>NC_025688.1:2092632-2171057 GCF_000633955.1 Camelina sativa | reverse complement strand
AAATCTCGTAGGAAGGAATTGTTGTTCTAAGCAGATTCTCCTGTAAAGAGTTGAGAGAGAAGAAGAAGAAGAAGAAGAAGTGGCGAATTCGGAGACGACAACACTGGAAAAATAACCAAAATTATCATACATATTTGTCTTTTTGCGTCTCAAAGTGATCAACTCAAAATTGTTGGTTTTGTAATCCAATTGTTCTCGGTTTAGTAACATCTAAATTGTTTATTAAACTGTCCGAAGGCTAAAAGAAAAGGTTTTGGTGTTTTTACATCCCACATCGCTTAGCTATGAATTGTTCACCCTTGGAATGGGTGTATATAAAGGAAGGTCGATGGTCTTTACAACTCATAACTTTCTCGGCCTTTTGGCTAAGATCGAGTGTAGTATCTGTTCTTATCAGTTTAATATCTGATATGTGGGCCATCGGCTCATACGATAGCTTGCTATCTGGGCCTTTGTGAGTCGCCCATGTGTTGCATTACTGCACGGCCCTGGCTCAACCCGCCATTAACTTAGTCCAATCTTTTTATTAATCTGTAATCAGCAAATCTTCTGATCAGCTGACAATTGGTAAGGTACAGTACCCATTGGACTGGTCTTCTTGAAATCTCGAGGATCAAAACCAGGGAACATATTAATCCGGTTTGGCATTCCAATTGTTCTTGGTTTACCATCAAATTGAACCGGAAGGCTTGGCTTGGCTAATGCTAAACGGTACACATCGATTTGATTTTAGACTTGAGACGCCACGGCATCGAACCGTACAGTTGTTAGTTTAAAACGATGAGAAATGGTTTAATAATTTAACCAAAAAGGTTTACTAATTTTTACTAGTACGATTTTCTAGTCATTTACTTAGGTTAGACAAAACCACATTACCATAGTATTTTTAACAAACGTTGCTTTGTCATTAATGATCGCCATGTTCTAGTCATTTACTTCTTTAGGATGTTTATTAACAAACATCTCCTGCGGTGTCAAATATAGATCATCTAAATAAGCATATAAGTTTATATATCTCGATTTTTTTTTATTGAGAATTTCATTACACTGGAAACCTATTTACAGAAAAAGTCATATAAGTTGTAAATACAACTAAGGCTTGATAAACTTATTTTGTGTAGATAATAGATAAGAGTTTGTCATGCTTTTTATTTGGTTTTAGTGTTAATTGTTAGCTGTTAAGTATATAAACTCGACTCTATATTTCCATATATTGTTAGTCCTTATATATATAATCCAACAGCTTTATAAAAGACAACATAAGTCCAGTTTAATACTAAGGACTTAATTGGAACAACTTATAGTAGAGCATTGGAACAACTTATATGTACTGTGTTGGAGGAGTTGGCAACTGACACTATATATTATTTCTCTTCTTTGACGTATCTGGAAATCAAGGGATGCAAATTTTAACCCATAATGAGAAATGATGAAAAACTGGATCTTTCTCTACGATTGGTTGGTCATGTCATAATCGATGTTGGCATGAGTCCCCTGGATGATTTAAATTTGAGATTAGAAGCTATCAGAAGTGTTAAAATATCAGGCTGCAATCCACTTAAACGAATGTCAACATCTACTACTTTCAAGGCTGTTAAACTTATTTTGTGTAGATAAAAAAATTTAAGTCTTCTAACTTCCAAGACATCTCCCTTCAAAAATCATATGTTAAACTAATGGTAGATAAAATAATTGTACAAAGATAACACAATCATATAAGTTTAAGTCTAACAAAAAATACAAAATCGTATCTTCTAGTTTGATTATGCTCAAGGATTATTGTGAATTACGCAACAAATATCATATAAATATTTGAAGGCAGAAAATTATGCATATGAGAAAATTGGATATTTTTATCATCGATGGTATCGTAACTGTTATTATTACCCAAATGATATTGGAAACGAATTGCATGTGTTTTGTTTAATGCAACCAAAATTCACATATTGGTAAAATCCATTACATTTACATGGGTAGAGATAAAAACAAACATCCAATGATACTGAATTTATGTATGATTTTGGAGAATAGTTTAATTGTTGTAAGATATATATTTTATTTGTTTGGAAATTTGATAGTTTACTTTAGTAAATTTTCAAAACAATTGGTTTTAAATAAGTTGTAAGAAAGGTAGACGTCAAAGTGACTAACCTAGCAAACCACATAGCAATGGATGTTTAGAAGTTACCATTTTGATTTTGACATTTTAAATTTATCATTTTTAGTGATGCAAATATACAATGTTTTCTTCTACATCAATTACATTTAGCATTTTTTTTTACTTCACAAAATTTTATGTTTTGTTAAATATATGTATAGTTTTTTTCAAAATATATAGATTAAAAGCATAGAAGTATTTCATGTATCTCTAAGATAATAAGAATATTACTGAATTTTAAAAATTGACTAAATACAATTCTTATAGTGAATATTGAAATAAATATCCAAATTTATTGATATTGGTTTGTCTCGTATACCGTTTACTTAGTTTGCATGTTCCTTAGGATATACAATTGATTATTGTTTTATAATTATTTTATAATATCTTGTGTTTAAGTACTTCTAAAAACAAATGTGGATTGTAAATTTGTTTTTGATGATTGCTTACGAGATGAACAAATCCTTTTTTTTCATGTCATTTGATGATTACTTACAAGGTCACTAACCTTGTCAACGTAGAAGTCTTAAAATACACTACTAGATCGCATAGAGCAACCAGATTTTCATACGCACTATTAAGCCTAGATGCTTGTTTTATTTATTTCAATCATTGGAATCAGTCAAACACTAATATAATCCCAATCTTGACTAGTCTTTTCCTACTACAATCAGACATCTTTTTTTTACCCCTTTTGTTATTTACTCTTAAAACCTATCATAGCTTCTTGTCAACTTAATCCGGTTAAGGCAAACGCCGATTATCATCTTCTTCTTGTTGAGCAACATTCTTCATTTCAAATCTCGCCTGTTTACTTACTGGAACTACTTCATCTTCATTAGCTTCTGTGTTTTGAAGTTCTCTCAAAGCTCTTTTAGCGTACACAGTGAAAGCAACAGTGGTCACAACCGCAATGATCAAGGAGATTATGTTGTACACTATCTCCACTGTTGTCAAACGTTGATGTCCGTATTGCACATCAGCGAATGTTCTGATCAAACGACCACTGCATAATGAATCCAGTTTTAGGATTAGGTTTTCGAGTTTGTGATTATTCAGCTGTTTTAAGTCCGGGGTGAGTAAAAAGACTGACCTGTAAATGTAGATGAAAGCTTCTGGTACCATTCCAGCTATGGATCCGAAGAAGTACGGCCAGAATCTCATGCTTGTCACGACGATTGCGTAGTTGAAAATCGTGTAAGGAAATGGGGAAACCCGAAAGATTGCCACAACTCTAAATTGATGGAACCAGCTTCCTTCAGCAGCTAGTCTAAGTACAGCAGCTTGACGAGGCCACCTTTTTAACCATTGCTGCATTTTGGTAATAACAAATATCATATCTACAAGTTGTAAGAAATCATCACAAGACTTGAAAAAAAGAGAAGTAAAGGGTTCTTCGTACATGGAGGCGATCACGGAAGATAAGCCCGATTAGGTAAGGAAGAACCATGCCAATGGTGGTACCAACCATGATGATAACAAAACCGAGACCATAACCAAAAATCATCCCAGCTAACCACATGGAAGGACCAGAAGGAATCAAGAACACAGGAAACAAAGCCAAGGAAACAACAAGGACAATCGCAAGCGTAGGACGGCCAAATGCAGTTGCTTCCCATTGCAAAATTGGAATAAGAACCTTCAAATTGAAACAATCCAGAGAGCAGAGTTTGTGACATGGATCATTTTAAGGAAATAACCGTCACTGAAACTTGAGATTTGAGCAAAAGAAATTACCTTTTGGAACACAAACGGAACTCCCCATTTGCCAAAAACAAACGTAAGCAAGAGAGTAACTGCAAATATCCCAAAAGCCTTTACCCACCACATGAGTTTCTGACTCCGCACCTCCGATTGAGATAGAGACAACACGGTTTCAGCAGCAGCAGCTTCATGAGCCACAACAAGCCGAACATACTCATTCTCTTCCCTCATATGACCAACAACAGAATCTGTAATAATATCCTCTCTTGTCTCTTTCAATGGGTTTGACATCAGTGTTCACAACCTTAAAACTGCAGCCAATAAAAATTGAACACCCAAATTCGATATCAGAGACACAAAAATAAAATAAAAAAATCTCCAAATCTAAGCCATCAAAAGAAGAACAATCACTGTTGCGTAACATGAAACCAACCAAATAGGAAACAAACCCTAGAAGATGACATCAATAGAAATTGGAGAAGGCAAAGGATGCTAAGCTTAAGCAACTTCAAAGATACTTACAAGGAAACGATAACGAAGAAGTAAAGCTAATTACAAAACTCTCCAAAGATAGAAATTTCCGATTACGGCTAAAAAAGGGGAAAACAAATCAAAATCAAAATCTATCTATCTTAAAACCAAACAATCAAAGATACAGCAGTAGAGTAATCGAAATCACTTAGATCTCTCAATCAAAACAAGGATTTATAAAAGTAGAGCTAGGGTTTAACGATTCTCACAAAATCAATCACACACCACGCAGCAAACCTAAATCAAGCTTTTCGTGGTGGTAAACGACGGCGGAGGAAACTAGTACGCCGTCGGAAAAAGTGGGGGTTGTTGCGGCGGATTCACGTTCTTCGTTTCTCTCAGGTTTTACGTGTCGTTTGCTTCTGTAAACAATGAAGCGTGTTTTGTGTTTTGTTTAATTCTTTTTTAGAAATTGAAATTCAAATAGAGAGATAAGAGTTTTGCTTTTACTTTTTTTTTTTTTTTTCATTTTTTATTATTAGTTTTCTTTGTATTTGTTAGCTTAAGCTTTACTTTTCTCACTCTCTGGAATAACGAGTCAGACTATATATTATATAAATTTAAAAAAGAATAATATTCCCACCCGTTGATCCTATAATGCATAGACTTGACCTTTTAAAATTGGTTTGTTATTAGTTTGGAATTTGATATTATCTTCCTAACCAAATCCTTAACCAACAAATCCTAAGCACAAATAAGACAATTTTGGAGAAGCTGACATGTGACATCTAAGAATTTGATATGTTTCATTCATTTTTCTTTTCTTAATTTTTTTCCTCATTTAAAAATTAATAGTTTTATAAAAAATCACACTTATTAAAAATTGAGTTTGGTTAAATCATTTGATATCTACAAGACTACAACTAATATATATATTATTATATTTTACCTATCTAATGAAAAAAATAAATAAGGTAAAATCCATGAAAATGCAACTTTAAATTAGACACATTTTTGTATTTTTTTCTTTTTTGTACATTAAAAACATTAAGATAAAATATATCTTTTTGGGCATTTTTTTCAATTTTTTACCTCACTCAAAAAAAAAATTATTTTATAGAGATTGCGTTTTACCTCACTTAAATCACACATATGTTAATATAGTTTGATTGAACTATTCAACATCCACAATTAAAATAAAATAATTATATGTTAATATTTTAACTACATAATGAAAACATAAATAAGGCAAACAAATTTAGGAAAAGACAACTTTAAAATTAGGCAATTTTCATATTTTAAATATAAAATATTGGATTTGTGTGATTAATCACATGAAAATTATTTAGTGCTATTAATTCAATAAAACCACAAATGAAAGCAATTTAATGCTATTAATACATACCAAAACTAAAAACAATAAATAAATATGTGGCATTTTCAAAAATATTTTTTTTCCTATGTTACTTTTCAAAAATACCTTTTTATGGTGTTCATTTTCAAAAATACTATTTTCTATGTATAAAATGACTAAATTTTAAGCTCTAAAATCCAAGTACTTTACCTTCTCAAAATTATACACTAAATGTAAAATAGAAAACCCAAATCTAAGAAAAAAAAAATCTATAAATTAATTTAACATATTGCAGTGTAAAAGAGAGCAAAATGAAATTTTTTTAAGAAAGAGTATTTTTGAAAAAGAGTATCTTTAAAAATACATTTCTAATAAATTCTCAATATATAAATATTGGAATGTAATTTTGTAACATATTCTACAAAAATAAACTACAAGTGAAAAACAATCAATGCTATTAACTTTCTAAAATTTTAAGCAAAATCAGTTTCTATATAAAATTTAATTTCTCCATGTGATATTGTTGATACATTATCAACAATTAAAAGGAACTTCAATCTTAGTAATGATAATATTATATCAGTTTTTCAATCATTAGTGTTTAATCACAAAATTAGTTTCACTTATTATTGGTTTAAAATATGAAAAATGTGATTAGTTTGGAATTTGGACATTATCTTCCTAACCAAAATCCTAAACACAAATAATAATCACACCATAAACACACAAAAGGAGCGTGGACAAAGAGACGCGTGTCTCGTTACGCAAGTAAGAGGTATTTTGGTAAATTCAGAATACGACTTTGAGATTTTAAGAAGAGTGGAGAGGTGTTTCATTAACACCGGAATTTGACATTGGTAAGTCCCATAGCTTCAGCGTGTTATCCATCGAAGAAGACACGAGTGTTGATGAATCTAAAATTCTGACATAACTCACGGTCTTGTTGTGACCAACCATTGTGCAAAGAGGAAGCTTGTGATTCCTTAGATCATAGTAGTAAACTTTGTGATCTGCTCAACCATATGCTAAAGTCCGACCCGAGTCTGACGGAAACTGGACAAAATATTTGCCTTTGTCTTGATGGTTCCAATACTAACTCCCTGAAACAGAGGAAAACAAACTCTAACCGTTAATATACATCCCTCATATAAATCACTGAAAAAAGGTTTTGGCAAACTAAATTGGTGGATTGAGAGATGAGTGGTACTCTACCACTAGGATGGTGCAGGATGGTGGAGTAGTTGTTGTTGGGTGGTGTGACGGACTCAACGGTATGGATTGAACATTTACTGAATGATGGATCACATCTTCTTGGTTGGATGAAGATCCCAGTTAGTACCATTATGTATCCTCCAAACAAACAGGTATTCTTGACTTTGCTTGTTTGTGTTTGGAAGGTTATTTCATTTTTGTACATAAGGCAAAGGTGGTCTAGTTTACCACCTATCTTTAGTCCCCCACATGGCATTCGAAGACAAGCTTTGTAAAAATAACGACAGGATCATATGGATGAATTACCATTAAACTATTCAATTCCAGTAAATTTTTATTGACATTTTAGATAGTGTTTTTTGTTTTTGTTTTGTTTTGTTCTTCAAAACCTTTTATGTTTATAATTGTTTTTCTCTTGATACTATCCAATGTCCACTTAGTTAGTCATACAATTATATATTATTAGTTGAAAGTACTAATGACTAACATAGAAATTTAAGATATACCAAATCAGGGATAATATAAACCATATTGGATAATTTCTTGAAAGTACTAAATGAATGTTCATATCTTCAAAATAAATGTTCGTTGAAAGTAAATGTTCATATCTTCAAAATAAATGGTCCAAAGCCATAAAATGAACATTTATTTTCACTTTAATGATCACAAAGCTGAAGTCACGACAAATAATATAAACCAGAAACAAAACCAATGATGTCGAACCAAATCAAACCGATATTTTAGTTCTGGAAAAGCCAGTCCCAAATCTCATGACGCTGGACGCCTAGACACCATGACCAATCGAACCGGCGAAACCGCTATATATTATCTCGTGAACCATATTGGAAAGCTCCAATGTTGCTTTGGTCAAAGGCTGGTTCGGTTTCTTCAAATACTCTAAACCAATGGTAACGACGATGACTTTGTAATGGTTGTTTGTACTCAATCCAAGCCTTGTTTGTACATATCTCTACTACTCAGCTTCAAATCCTTAAACAACCAACCATTTCTTGTCATAGTCCAATAACCGGATTTGACCGAAATCACCGACTCGACCAAATTAATGTTGATTCTGACATGGTTATCGTGTTAGTTTAGTCATTGGACTTGGTCATAATAAGAACTGGTCAAGTAGGAGTGGTGGCTAGTGGAGTTGTTGTTTCATGTTGTTAAAGACCTCCGAGAAAGTAGGAAACAGTTGTTTCGTGGAATTGGCTATTTAAGGCCCTCTATGAATAAGAGTAGAACAAGTTTTTTGTTCTCATCATTCAGTCTCATTAATTTGCTATAACATATTGGTATCGGAGCTAGATCTGAGTGGTGAAAATTTCGTGAGAGAGAGAGTTTAAAAGGGTGAGTGAAACACGATGTCAGGAGAGAGTCAGAGCATGCTTGCAATTTCAAAATTTGATGGTGATTTCGAGCATTGGAGCTAATGGCGAATCTCTTGAGATCCAAGGAGTGGTGGGATATGATCAAGAAAGGCTACGTTGAGCTAGCTCGTGGAGAGATCCTCAATGGGGCACAAAGACAAGAGTTAGCCGATAAGAATCTGACGAACTTGAAAGTGAAGAACTATTTGTTTCAAGCAATCGACAAGTCAGTTCTGAAACAGATAATTCAGAAGGACACGACCAAGCAACTGTGGGATTCTCCGAAAACCAAGTTTCAAGCAGATGAGGATGTGAGGCGAGCACAACTTCAACGTTTAAGAAGGGAGTTTGAGGTTCTGGAGATGAAAGAAACAGAGAGCATTGCGGAGTACTTCTCAAGAGTGTTGCTAGTTGTAACATACATGGGAAATGTTGGAGAAGAGATTCAGGAAGCCAAGATTGTGGAGAAGATCCTACGGACACTCTCGGAGAAGTTCACATATTTAGTGTGTTCAATTGAGGAATCCAAAGACATAAACAGTCTTTGCGATGTCATGAACAGAAGATAACAAGACATTCCAAAGGAATCGTAAAAGAAGAACAAGTGTTAAAAGTGACTTATGAAGCTTACGACTGGAATGGAGCAAGGGGAAGAGGAAGAGGAAGCTCATTCCGAGGCCGAGGCAGAGGACGTGGAAGAGGAGGATCGTTCAACAAGGCATTGATTGAGTGTTACAAGTGTCATAAGCTAGGACATTTTCAGTTTGAATGTCCTAGTCTGGAGAAGCAAGCGAACTATGTTGAGTTCAATGAGGAGGAAGAACTTTTGTTGATGGCACAGGTGGAGCTGATGGGGTCGAAATTGGAAGATTTGTGGTTTCTGGAAAGTGGTTGCAGCAATCACATGACTGGAACAAAGAAGTGGTTTGTTGATATCGATGAAAGCTTTCGACACTCAGTGAAACTTGGGAACAACATGAGGATGATGGGCAAGGAAAAGGGAGCATAAAGCTCAAGATGAATGGGCTGATACAAGTAACTAGATTATGACCCGCGGTACACCGCGGAGTAAGTTTTAAAATTTTGTTTTGGTTAATATACTATTTTAATACTAATTTTGCTATTATACCCTTTTGTTAATTATAGCGATTTTGTATATAATCCGTAGTATATGACACAACAATTTTTGTTTAATACAATCTTAATTAAATCAGTTTGATTCGACATATTTTATATTGGTGTTACTAAAATAGTAAAATGAAGATTTAAATATCATATTAATGACTTTGACAAAAAAAAAATATCATATTAATGATAGTTTATTTTTTAGTATTATCAATTCAATCTTGTAGTGTCATATAACCCGTCATGTAATATAATTCGTTTGTGTTATTTTGAAAATTTAATATGTTTAAATATTCATAGTTTTAAGTTTAGATACATCAGTTATAAATTATAAACTTCTTAAAATTTTATAATACTATATACGAAAATTTCACTATATATGTATGTTGAACACACACTTTTTATATTAATGAAGTAATATATGTTTGTTTTTAAAAATTCAAATCATAATATATGCAGGAAACTTTATGTATTATATGATGATTCACTATATTTAAATTTTAAAATAAAAAAAGATGATAGCAGAATATTTTTTTTTTAATCGGAATAAATCGTCTAAATATCTATATTAATTATAGAACATTATATATATAGATATTTAAAATATTTTAATTGTGTTTAGTTATAAGAATAGTAGAGAGAGTTAACTAAACTTGTTTGGATACGAATATAAACATTAAATATCATTCAATGATAAATATTTTCATAAACATATTTTTCAGCAAAAAGTGCTGCAAAAATACTAGTATAGATACAAAATGTGTATTACATTCCTGAGCTTAGCAACAATCTTCTAAGCATAGGTCAGCTTCAAGAAAGGAGCATGGTGTTCCTAATCCAAGAAGGAGTGTGTAAAATCTATCATCCTTCTAAGGGACTCATTGTCGAGACACAAATGAGTGCAAATCGGATGTTTGTAATCGTTGCTCAAACGATAAGCTCGGACCTGGCGCTTCAAGTGGAAGCAACATGTGACACTCATCTGTGGCACTGCAGATTTGCTCACCTGAATTACAAGAGTCTCCAAAGCTTAAGCTCCAAGGGAATGGTGATAGGACTCCCTCACATCGGTTCGTACAAGAAGGTATGCGAGAACTGCTTGGTGGGAAAGCAGAAACGAGAATCTCTTCCAAAGAAAAGCACATGGAGAGCTTCAAAGAACCTGCAGCTGATACACACTGACATATGTGGACCAATCACTCCATTCTCCATTGGTCACAAGAGGTATCTTCTGACTCTTATTGATGATCATAGCAGAAAAATGTAGAGCTACTTGATTGTAGAAAAGTCTGAAGCATTTCAGAAGTTCAAAGATTTTAAAGCCTATGTGGAGAAAGAGTTTGGCTTGTCTGTGTGTTGTTTAAGAACAAATAGAGGTGGAGAGTTATGTTCAAAGGAGTTTGAAGAGTTCTGCAGGGATCATGGTATCAAGCGTCAGCTGACAGCAGCCTATACACCACAACAGAACGAAGTAGCAGAGAGACGAAATCAAACTATCATGAACCTGGTTCGAAGCACATTGTCAGAAAGAAAGATGCCAAAGGTTTTCTGGGCAATTGAGTGAAGTGGATAACATATGTCCTCAATCTCAGCCCAACGAATGCCTTGCAAGATCAAACACCAGAAGAAGTTTGGAGTGGTGTTAAACCAAATGTGAAACATTTTCGAGTTTTCGGGTGTATTGGTCATGTTCACATTCCGGAGGCAAAACACACAAAGCTAGACAAAAAAATCTGCAAGTGTATTTTCCTCGGTGTTAGTGAAGAATCCAAGGCATACCGAATGTTCAATCCCATTTCAAAGAATATCACAGTGAGCCGCCATATGATTTTCGAAGAGGAAGAGAACTAGGATTGGGGAAGGAATGAATCAAAAGATGCAACATCTCAGGTTCTCACTTAGGAGAATGATGGAGAAAATACTCAAGGCGAGGAAGAGTATTTTCAGGAAGAAGTGGAAGAAGTCGAGGTGAATACATGCGGTGATGGAGAAGCAGTCAGAGAAATTGCAGTACCGGTTCATCAAGGAAGACCAGTACGCGACAGAGCTCCTCCTAGATACTTGCATGACTATGAGTATAGAGAAGCAGTTTTCACCGATGAAGAAGTTGCAGCTTTGTTTGTCGATGATTATCTGATTGACGATCTTGGATTGCAAGTAGTCACTCCGCTTGGAGATCCTGTAACTTATGACGACGTTGTGAGGCATGCCGAATGGAGATGAGCCATGTTAGCAGAGATTGAATCCATTGAGAGAAATCAAACCTGGGAGCTTGTGGAACCACCTAAGGGTACTAAAACCATTGGTGTTAAGTGGATATTCAAGACCAAGTATAATGAAGATGGTGAGGTACACAAGTTCAAAGCCAGATTGGTTGCAAAGGGTTATGCTCAAAGATTTGGGGTTGATTACGGTTGAGGTCTACGCTCCAATATCAAGGTGGGACACCATTCGTATGATCATTGCCACGACAACCTCCAGAAACTGGAACATATATCAACTCGACGTGAAGAGCGCTTTCTTACATGGGGAGTTGCAGGAAGTTGTCTTTGTGGATCAACCACAAGGATTCGTTAAGCCTGGAGATGAAAACAAGGCTTATAGATTAAGAAAGGCTCTGTATGGGTTGAAGCAGGCACCAAGAGCGTGGTTCAGCAAGATTGAGAGTTATTTCATCAAGGAAGGATTCGAGAAGTGTGATTTCGAGCACACTCTATTTGTCAAAACAAAGGAACAAGGTCAGATTCTCATTGTGAGCTTGTATGTTGATGATCTAATATTTACTGGAAACTGTGAAAGGTTGATTCTCGAGTTCAAGGAGTCGATGAAGAAGAACTTTGACATGACAGACCTGGGGAAGATGAGATATTTTCTTGGTGTGAAGATTTTGCAAAAGGAGGAAGGTATCTATATGTGTCAAAGGAAGTTTGCTAGAGAAGTGCTTGAAAGATTTAAGATGGAGGCAAGCAATGGAGTGAACAATCCAATTGTTCCAGGAGCAAAGCTTTCAAAAAAAGGCGGCGGAGCAGTGTTAGATACTACACTCTACAAGCAGATGATAAGGAGCTTCATGTATCTCACTGTTACACGTCCAGACCTGCAGTTCGCAGTGAGCCTTATCAGTCGCTTTATGGAGAATCCAACGGAGGCTCATTTCCAAGCGGTGAAGAGATTACTCAGGTATGTGAAGAGTACATTAGAAGTTGGTATCATGTATAAGCGTGGTGGAAACATGGAGTTTCAAGCTTATACAGAGAGTGATTATGCGGGAGACTTAGATGATCGAAAGAGTACATCCGATTTTGTGTTCTTGATGGCTGGAGAAGCAGTGTCATTGAGCTCAAAGAAACAGCCCATCATTGCACTATCCACAACCAAGGCCGAATATATTGCTGCAGTTTCATGTGCAACACAAGGGATTTGGATGTCACGGGTTCTTAACACTATTGGAGTGGATCATGAGGATTGCATCACAATCAAGTGTGACAACAGTTCAACGATATAATTTTCAAAGATCCAGTCCATCATGGACGCAGCAAACACATTGAGGTACGATTCCATTATCTAAGAGACTTAATGATAAGCGGATTTTCACCCAGGGTATCAATTCCCTATGCAGTTGTTGTACAAAGGGTTATCAATCCAAATGGTTGTTTATGCTAGCAGATAGGATGCAATCAGAACAATACAAGTCAAGCCAAGCAATAATGGGGTTTTGTCTAACAATCCTAAAGTGATAAAAGAAAGGAATATAAACAAGGAACCACACGACCTAAGCATTCGAGTACATGATCGGGTGGGTTGATCGAGTAAGCAAAGAAAGTATGAACAACTTGAGGTGTTACTCGAAGCAGGTGATCGTGTACCTGATCGGGTAATGGATCGAGTGATGAATAAAAAGGCAAACAATTAAAATACGAAAGCTTCTAAGGATGCGGTAATCGAATCCTAAGTGTTCCTGACCAATAAAGATGTCTTACATGCCTCAAGAAAATATTCACTAGACAATGAATCTCTAAAACCTTGTTAATACACTCTCGTGATAGAAACAATCAAACTTGATCACTCCCCTACCCAACTTTCATTGGAGAAACATGACCAAGCAGGCAATAAGAACCGATTCATTATTGTCAATAAATCCCTTACTCATCTAATCTCTTAGGCTAAGTGAGTAAATCTCTAGCATTGGTTGATTCAAGCGTATCATCTACACCTCTCGGTGGTAAAACACCTTAGATCTAATCTCACCCTCTCGGTTTGTTGACAGCATTAAGAACACCAACCTAGACGAGAATCTATAAAACATATAGAATCAAACTAAGACATCCTAACCGATCAAGAACACAAAATCATCTATCCCATCCCTAGAAACTTTACTTCACTACACAAAAGCATTTATGAACGAAAATCGCATTGTATTAAAAGATAGAGTAGAGAATAAAGAGTACAAAGTAGAAATCTAAAGAAAATGACAAAAATGTATAAACTAAATCCTAACAAAAAGTGAAAAGTGTTTTGAGTCGCTCAGTTCTCTCACAGAAGCTCTCGCTCTCTGGTTTGAGGGTCTGCGGCGTGCTCGTTTTCGAGGAAGAGGAGGAGGGGTTTATATATGGAAACCCCTTTGACCTAGCTTCCCAGTCCTGCCCGAGGCTCTACTCGATGGGGTACACGAGGATAAGGTCGAGTTACACCTCGGGTAGACCTTCGGATTGTTCTTCCTGCTCTTGGATCCTCCTCGATCGTGTTGGGGTTCGGACTGTTCTTCCAGCTCGAAGGCTCCTTCGGGTACATGTTCAGATTTGTCCTTGTTTCTCCCCATTTTAGGCTCTAAAGCACATGTTTTCATCCAAAGTATGCAAATGCAAGAATGCAACACCCCAAATGGCCTAAAAGTGAATTCCTACAGTTAATGACCTAACAATGCTAAGGTAAGGGTATAAACAATGCAAAATATGGACAAAAAAGGATGCTAAAAACATGTAAATTATAGAGTTATTACTTAACCAAGGAAGGTAGAGTGGAGCTGGTGCACTATGGAACAAAGGATCAAATCGCTGACATCATGACAAAAGCATTGAAGCTGGATACATTCAAGAAGCTGAAGGAGCTGATGGGGCTTGTCGAAATGCCAAAGTAAATTGATACTCTTTTGAGCATCAGTTTAGGGAAGGAATTTGTTAGTTTAGTCTTTGGACTTAGTCATAACAAGAACCGGTCAAGTAGGAGTAGTGGCTAGTGGAGTTGTTATTTCATGTTGTTAAATACCTCCGAGAACGTAGGAGGCAGTTGTTTCGTGTAATTGGCTATTTAAGGCCCTCTACAAATAAGAGTAGGACAAGCTTTTTGTTCTCAGCATTCAGTCTCATTAATTTGCTATAACATATCGTTCATGTCACCGAGGTTCTTGTCCTGAAAGACATCAAAGATCAAACTCGACAGCAAAGAGATGGTTCTTGGGATTACCGTTGCTGGTTCAGTTCACGAGACTGAGATAACCTAAACCGGAATCGTCTTGTTGTTTAATAGCAGGTACGACGATGAACGCGAGGCCGCAGCCTAGACCAGGGTTTGATTTATGAGTAATGGAGAATGCGAAAGAGGTTTTGAAAGGATAAAGAGATGTAACGTTAGATTGGAATGGTGAGAATGGCTGGCCGTGAGAGAAAGGGATGTTGTCTCGTGTCTATGCGATGGCTCTTGAGATATTTGGATCATACGCAGATTCTCCGTGGAATGATAATAGATTGGTGTCGTTACCACCAAAATAATTGAATTTGAAATTGTAAGCAGTGGTGGTGGACTAAGAGGTGAAGAAGATAGCTATGAACAAAGTGGTGAAAACAGAGCATTTGGTTCTTTATTTTTTTTTTGCTCTGTTTTTATTTTTCTCAGAATTTGGGAAGTGAAAAGAAACAAAAAAAAAAATGAATTTTCGTATCCACACTATAATTGAATGAAAGCATGGATGACCAAAAAAAAAAAAAGACTAAAAGACTAGTACGGGTTGGTCTGTCGCCTTCCCTAACACTATTCGCTTATTCATATATAATCAAATCTTAACATATTTCATTCAGTTATACCAAAATTAATTTTTATTGATTTTTTTAGTAGTGAATTTTGTATTTGTTAATTGCTAACAGTTAATTTCTATTTTCAATATCTCTAAATGTAGAGAGCTTCTTAATATTAAAATAATAAAAATTAATCAATAAAAAGGAAAGAGAGTGAGGAGAGGTTCTTTGTTAATATTTAAGAACCCACATATGCCACTTATCTTAACATAATTGATTCAATTTTATTCATCTCTTAAAATTTAGATAAATAAGAAAATTAAACTCAAATAAATTATATTGCCATTGGAGATGCTCTAATTCTCTATAATTACAGTTGGATTTTAAATTATAATTATAGTGCAATGAAATCTTAGCTTGATTGATATCTTTTATACTTTTTATAAATTAATATTTTATAGACTCTTTTTAAAATATTTTTTATAAAATTATGCTATATTATGATTTTTCCCTTTAATTATGGTATATATATAACTCATCATGTTTTGCCCACGACCACTCCTAGTCTCCAAATATTACGAATGGTTTCTGTTTATATTTGAGAAACTAATTTGATTTGGTATACAATAGTTAGTTTAATAGTATTCAAGTTATAGGTTCGATCATGAAAAGTATTATTCTTTAAACAAACGATTCAAGTCATGTCTTATCCTCTATATGCAATGCATAACCAAATATTGACCCTTAATCGAGTATAATTTAGGATAAACATACAAGAATAAATATTCCTAAGAAAGACTTTACCATTCTTTGATTAACTATGCAAAAACCATGAAGCAGAATTCAAGATGGTATCATCCAAAGAAAAGAATGATCAAAAGAAAATTGGGCAACCAACCAAAATGCAAGAACTATGTTCTTTTTTTTTTTAAATTTCGCTACACAGTAACGAAGACCCAAAAAAAAGAAGAAGAAGATGAAGATTGTGATGCTAGTACAAGAACTATGTTCACTAGACATATTTTATTAATCTAACAAACTCTTATAATATTCTAGAATAGTAAGAAACAGGGAAGTGATTAAGAAAGCATAAATCCATTTAGTAGACTGTAGACACAAAGACTACAGTCACATGCTATAGTGGACATGATAATTACAGAATTGTATTATTAAACAGAGAAATCAAACTAAGATTCGTCGCACTTTCTAAATGGATACACTAGTGATTCAATGGAGTTCTAAGCTCCATCAAGTTATAAGATTAAGTGACTAAAGATAGACACTAGTGCCAAACACAAATATTTACAATTTGTATGGTAAGAAAATCAAGCAATGAGTATACTTGGTAGAATGCTAGGACAATAATCATCAGTCTTTGATGCACAATTCGAGAATGTTATTTTGTATGTTTGAGCCAATCACAGCATGACGCAAAGACAAAATACATTCATAAAGCAAGAGATCTTATGCTACATACATGCACCAAAGGAAAGATAATAAGTATAAAATATCATTTCATATGTTTGGACGATTCATCATACTAAACATACGACATTGATGATGGATTCTTACTTGGGGTATAATTTAGGATAAACATACAAGAATACATATTTCCCAAAACAGTTAAGTCAATTTACCACAGTAAATATTCAGAGAATCAAAAGGCAAAAGTCAAAGAAGTATCATCCAAAGACAATCTAATAACAAACCAAAATGCAACACAATGGAAAAAAATTACAGAGGACACTGGTAGTTGACAGACCCAAAAATTGAAATTCAAAGTGTCTATTTCAAACAAACAAACAATATGAAATATTCCTTTTTTAAAAGATTACAAATAGAATTAAAAATGAAATACAAGACTTTAACAGTCTTATACAGTAGTTGATAGTAGCGTCGTTTCATAAAAACGTAATAGAACATGACTTTAACAGTCTTATACAATGTTCTATAATACTAAGTTACTAACTCACTGCACACCGAAACAAAGTTCTTCTACTTTGCCGAATGACAAACAAAAAAAACTCGAGTTTGAGCATATATATATAGCAACTAGAAGAACTTTAAGTCTAACAACTAATATAGCAAACCGAAACAAACAAAATATTAGATATAGAATACAATTAGTCAACCTAAAGAGCAGAGAATATCATATCAGTTCTTCCACATGCCAACTATGCCGATGATAAAAGTGTACTAAATTCTGATTTTGACATCAGTCATAGAATAGTGTTATTAAAAGAAAAAACATGGTAGGAAAATCAAGTAAGATCCATTTCACATTCTAGTATTCAATAGATTTCAAGCTCCAGCAACTCAATAAGACTAAAATTAGACTCTAGTACCATAAGAGAGATATTTTCAATCATTTTATACAGTAAAGACTCAAGAAACATGTACAATATGTAGAATTTAAAACTGTAATCATCAGATAATGATGCAGATTACCAAGATATCAACCAACAAGGGGTTTAGAGGATAGCGCAAAACATATACATTTGAGATTCAAGACAACTACTACAGCATACATTTCACAGAATGAGAAACCATTATATTACATAGAAGCACCAAATACACAATGTAATGTTTCAAAATAAAATCTACCTTTTTATCGCAGACAACAGAAGATACTACCATTATACACAAACGATGCAAAAGTCATTCACACCAGTCGAATAATCACCAAGGGTTTTAACTTTTAAGCATAACTCAAGCGACTAAAAGGGAGAACCTATGATACTTACAAGCACCAAAACAGAGATAAGCATATATAGCTGAACAAATCAAAATTGTATCATAATTACAAACAAGTTTGAAGTATATACCTGTTCTGCTGTTCAAGAAGTCTGCTACACTTGAAATCTCCTCAACGCCTTCAGAAGCACATAACCTGCAAAAATGAAAATTGGTTAGTCTTCATTTAATTAAATGCTTGATACTTACCTCATTTTTTTAAGCTATTGATCGTCATTTCTATCAAAGAATGAGAAACCTTTTTGTTTTAGGCTCAGCTTTTTTTTTTTGAAGCCTTCTTTAAGTCGTGGGTCGTTTTTACCATCCAACAAGTCTTAACCACTCCAATGTCTCTGTCACATATTTTTGTCTTATTTCTTTAAGCCGTTGGTAACCGCTCCACAGTCTTTTAACTTCTTTAAGCCGTTGGTCTATTAGTTCCAGGTTCAGCCTTTCTCGTAACCTCTTTCTCTTACGGTGCTGGTCGTTTTTACCATCCAACAAATTACTCCATGGTCTCTGTCACATATCTTTGTCTTATTTCTTTAAACCGTTGGTAACTGCTCCTTAGTCTTTTAACTTCTTTAAGCCGTTGGTAACCGCTTTTTAACTTCTGTAAGCCGTTGGTCTATTACTTTTAGGTTCAGCCTTTATCGTAACCTCTTTCTCTTACGGTGCTGGTCGTTTTTACCATCCAACAAACCACTCCATAGTCTCTGTCACATATCTTTGTCTTGTTTTCTTAAGCCGTTGGTAACCGCTCCATATTCTTATAACTTCTTTTACCCGTGGGTCTATTAGTTTTAGGTTCAGCCTTAATCTTCACCTCTTTCTCTTAGGAGCTGGTCGTTTTTACCATCCAACAGGTCTTACTCAAGTGTTGGTCGTTTTTACCATCCAACAAGTCTTTGTCACATATCTTTGTCAAATCTTTTCTAAGCCGTTGGTTCACTCCATAGTCTTATAACTTCTTTAAGCCGTTGGTCTATTAGTATTAGGTTCATCCTTTATCTTAATCTCTTTCTCTTAGTGTGCTGGTCGTTTTTACCATCCAACAAGTCTTAATCACTCCATTGTCTTTGTCACAGATCTTTGTCTTATTTCTTTAAGCCGGTGGTATCTGCTCTTCTTTAAGCCGTTGGTCTATTAGTTTCTTTCTATGTCTTATTTCTTTGTCAAGTATTGTTGTCTTTATGCCTCATATTTTAAGCCGGTGGTCTGATTCCATCAAACAAAAGGTTGGTCGTCTATACCATCCAACCCAAAGTCTGTGACTTCTTTCTATGTCTTAAGTCAGGGGTAGTCAAATTGTGAACTCTTTCTTTTCTTTTCCCCCCTTTATACAGTCTCTGTCTTATAGACTTCTTTAAGCCGGTGGTATGATTCCATCAAACAAAAGGTTGGTCGTTTATACCATCCAACCTAAAGTCTGTGACTTCTTTCTATGTCTTAAGTCAGGGGTAGTCAAATTATGAACTCTTTCTTTTCTTTTCCCCCCTTTATACATAGTCTCTGTCTTATAGACTTCTTAAGCCGTTGGTCATCCCCCCCATCAAACAAAGGGTTGGTCGTTTTTACCATCCAACCCAAAGTCTGTGACTTCTTTCAATGTCTTAAGTCGGGGAGAGTCAAATTGTGAACTCTTTTTGTTCCATCAAACAAAAGGCTGGTCGTTTATACCATCCAACCCAAAGTCTGTGACTTCTTTCTATGTCTTAAGTCAGGGGTAGTCAAATTATGAACTCTTTCTTTTCTTCTTCCCCCTTTATCCACAGTCTCTGTCTTATAGACTTTTTAAGCCGTTGGTCGTTTTTACCATCCAACCCAAAGTCTGTGACTTCTTTCAATGTCTTAAGTCAGGGAGAGTCAAATTATGAACTCGTTTTATTCCTTTTTCCCTTTTATCTAGTCTCTGTCTTATAGACTTCTTAAACTGTTGGTCATTCCCTCCCAACATGCATGCACTACCCATCCAATATATCCGATTCCGTTCGGGACAATGTCCCCAAAAAGAATCAAACAGAGCACCATTAGATTAGTGTCTGCCCACGAATCTTTTTGGGTTTTTAAGAAAACAAAACAAAACAAAACCATCCAAAAACAAAAACCAACAAGTTCCGTAGAACAGTTTTTAAAAAAGCCTTTGAAAAAGAGATGACTTGGATATATAATCCCAAGACTGATGTCATCAATTGCAAAACAAAATCCTAGACGAGAACTGATCGATTGTAAAAGTTTGTTCTCTTGTTCGATTTCATACTCAAAAACTGAAAAACAAAACCAAAACCAAAATTAAAATCAGGAAAGAAAAGCGATATACATACCTCGACGACATGTTTCAAGCGAAGACAAGCTTCTTCGAAACCCTAAACAATCAAAAAAGCAAAATCACGATTTCCAGCGGACAATTAGAAAACTTGAAATCGAAAAACAGAATCGCGAAAGATAAGGAAGGAATCAAACCAAAATTATCATTAAAACCCAGAAGATGATGGTAGCAGATTCATGCCAAATCAAGCATACTCCAAGTACAATTTCAATGGAGGAGACATGCTTCTTCGAAACCCTAAACAAAAAAAGTATATACGAACTATCAGGAAACTTAGATATCAAAAGAAAAAAAAAACAAATCGGGAAAGATTAGTAAGGAATCTAACCAAAATCAACATCAAAACGCATACGATGGTAGCAGATTCACGCCAAATCAAGCAACCTCGAAGTTATGTTCAAACCCTAGATCGATCAGTAAAAGATAAAGATCGATTACACCAACTTCTAAATCCAAAAACCAAATTCACGATTTACAGGAAATTGAAAGAAACTTACTAATCTTCTAAACAAATCTACGATTGATAGAGAGAATGCTAAAAGAAAGAGCGAGAAAATTTGAGAATCTGAAGAATTGTGAATTTTTTTCTCTTTTCCGTCTTCACAACAGACGAGTTTATATTTTATTAATACAGAATTGACCGTTGTTGATCTGCTATATACACTCTAATCTAACGGTCCTGCATCTTAGGCGGTTTATGTTAAGCCTAACAGAGTTAAAGATAGGCCCAATACAGCCCATTAATTCAAATTTCAAATTTAAAAAACTCTTATGGTATCTAAAAGAAAGAGCGAGAAAATTTGAGAATCTGTGAATTTTTTTCTCTTTTCTGTCTTTACAACGAAACGCGTTAATACAGACTTGACCGTTGTGGATTCGCTATATACTCTAATCGAACATTTTAGGCGGTTTATGGTAAGCCTAACATAGTTAAAGATAGGCCCAATACGGCCCATTAGTTCAAATTTCAAATTTTGAAAACCCGTATTCGTATAGTATCTAAATAAATTACAGTATTTAGGGAACGAGTCCTTTTTATTGTAATACATTTGAAAGTAGATACACGTCAGGATAACCAAAGCTAGATCGATGGATCATGAGATTCACGACAGTAATAACTTGGACTTGTATTATTTTTTGGCATTGTTCTCAAAACTGCAGTCCGAGAACTCGTGACGCTCGGCGCTACTTCCCATTGAACCAGCAAAACCCGTGTACATTTTCTCGTGAAAAACCTTCGAAAGATCGAGCCTCGCTTCGAAATATCGAGTCTTGCATCCATTAGCTTCAATGTCTTGAACACCCACCGGTTTTTTCCTCCGGTCTTGATTGAATCCAATAACCGGCTTTCTTGGAAACCGTCGGGTTACCGAATTAATGTTGATACCAACGTGGTTATCGTAAATGTGGGACGCCAAAAGATGCATCTTTGAAACCGGTTCACAAGACTTATGTAACCTAAACCGGAAACTGTGTCGTTTTTATTGTGGGGGACGACGACGATAAAGGCGAGGCCATGACCGGGATTAGGATTTTTCTTGGGAGAAGTAATGGCGAAATTGGAAGAGTAGACGTAAGAAGGAGAAGCACTACCTCCTGACTTGCTCATACCATCGATGGGGATAAAACGCAGCGTCGAATCTAGCGGCGGAGGCGGAGGCGGAGGAGAGATAGTTTCCGACTCGTCGTCTCCGTTTGATTCTTTTCCGGAGGATTGCATCTCCAGCATAATCTCCTTCACAAGTCCACGCGATGCGTGCGTTGCTGCTTCGGTTTCGAAAACCTTTGCATCGGCGGCCAAGTCAGATATTGTATGGGAGAAGTTTATTCCGCCGGATTATTCCTCTCTGATTCCTCCATCGCGAGTTTTCTCATCAAAGAAGGAACTCTATTTCTCTCTCTGTAACGATCCTCTTCTGATCGACAATGGCATAAAGGTATTTGAGTATATAATTCATCAATTTTGCGCTTTTTTTTATAGGATTTGAGGATTTGAAAATGTCTCTCGCCTTTGAAATGCTATTTTGGTAGAGAATTATGTCAATAGGAATGTGATCACAAGCTTATTTGAGAATGTTTCTTCTATATGGTGCTGATACTGAATCACTCTGATTGTTTGGGTATATAATAGAGCATATGGTTAGAGAAAGGGAGTGGGAAGAGGTGTATCATGTTATCAGCTATGAACCTCTCAATCATATGTGGAGATACTCTTCAATATTGGCAATGGATTTCAATTCCTGAATCTAGGTACTCTTTTTTTTTGTTTTCATCTTTGCGTTGGTTTGGTTGCAATGACTCGTTGGGATGGTGATGATGGAAAATTGTTTCCCCCCTGTTATGAAAGGTTTGAAAAAGTAGCCAAGCTTCGCAATATATGGTTTTTCGAGATTTGGGGCAGGACGAATACTAGTGTCCTGTCTCCAAGAACTCTTTACTCGGCTTACATACATTGTGTTCAAGGAAGGGGATGAATGTTATGGCTTTGCGGATGTGCCTTTTGAATCTGCACTTGGAGTGGTGGGACAGGAACCTTCCAGAAGGTTCATATGCTTTGATGTAGAAGCTATGGATGATTGGTTTATAAGAAGAGACGGTGGAAAGAGGAACGTTGTGAAACCAGAGAAGAGAGAAGATAGGTGGATGGAGATAGAGCTTGGGGAATTCTTCAATGAAGGAGGAGGATTAATGAATAGTGATAAAATTGAAATGATTGTTTTAGAGACTGAGCTGCTCAATTGGAAGTCTGGCTTGATCATTCAAGGAATTGAGATCCGACCTGCAAAAAGTCCTCCAAAGTGATTTTGGCGGAACACTTCTAGTGGTATTATTGTCAAATGGTGGAGTGAAGAGGTACATTTCAGTTGAGTTTGTTGTAATGATTTGGTTCAATAATTAGAGTTTATGTGGTGAACAAGAACAAACAACTTACTTTGCTTACTAGTATAAGTTATGCTCCAGCTTTGTTCTCATGCTGTGGAAGAGCGGTTGGATTGAATGATTCCGTTTATGTTTTTGTGTTGTATATGCTTTCTTGTTTGTTGTGGTTGTTTCTTTCTCCTCTCTCTCTTTTTCTTTAATTGGGCTTTTCTACTGTAGAAGGCCCATCTGAAACTATGACCAGAAAGAAAAAACGATGGAGTGTGAAGTGGACGGGTGCAAGAACTCTGAGAATCGAAAAAGGACTCTTTAAAAAGGAAGTCTGAGAATCGAAAAAGAACTCTCATCCCCGACTCGACGGAGACAGACGACAACGATGATACATTTAAGGAAACTGTTGGAGAAAAGTCGAAGCGAAAGCAGCGGAAGAAGTAAGATTGATTCTGGTTCTTCTTCTTCTTCTCCTTTCAACTGGTTGCCTGACGAATGCATTTCAAGCATAATCTCCTTCACTAGTCCTGAAGACGCCTGCGTCAGTGCTGTGGTTTCTAAAATCTTTAAAATCGGCGGTGAAATCAGATATCATATGGGAGAAGTTTATCCCAGAAGATTATAAATCTCTGATTCTTCCGTCGCGAGTCTTCTCGTCCAAGAAAGAACTCTATTTCTCCCTCTGCCACGATCCTCTCCTAATCGATGATGGCAATACGGTAAATAACCTAATTTAAATTCAAATTGGTATATAGAGTTATTGATCAGTTCGGTTAACTCTCTAATAACTTTTTTTGTCGAAAACTGAAGAGCATATGGTTAGAGAAAGCGAGTGGGAAGAGGTGTATCATGTTATCTGCGAAGAACTTCTTAAGCATACATGGTGATTTTCCTCCGCACCTCCACTGGTTTCCAAGTCCTGAAGCTAGGTGATTAAGTACCCATTTTTTTCATTATCTTTTGCAATGATCCGATCATTTTGAACATAACGCTGTAAAACGTTGCCCCTGTCTGTGATGTGCAGATTTGAATTGGTAGCGGAGGTTCCTCAAACATATAAGTTCGAGTTTCGTTGCAAAATGAATACTTGTGTCCTTTCTTCAAGAACACGTTACTCGGTCAACATTGTGTTCAAGAAAGGGTTTGAGTGTTTTGGCTTTAAGAATGTGGCTATGAAGGCTGAAGTTTGGCTGGTGGGAGATGTAGCATATAAAAGATTAGTGTGCTTTGATATGTCTACTGGTGGGCGAAAGGACATGGTGAAACCCGTGGCGAGAGAAGATGGGTGGATGGAGGTAGAGGTTGGGGAGTTTTTCAATGAAGGAGGAAGGCATGGTGATGAAATTGTTGAGACGAGTATAGTAGAACGGAAGAAAGCCCGCAAACGTGGTTTGATTATTCAAGGAATTGAAATTCGTCCTTCGAAAATTCCCGCCGAGTTTTTGGTTTGTGGGTTGTAACTTGTGAGGGTTAACATATTGCTATTTCTATTTAGAGAAAAAATTAAAAACTTGGCGGTTTTTTTTTTTTTAAGTGAAAAGCGTCTGGAAAAGAAGGAACATATTATCGTTGTCAATCTTAAACCTTATACTATAATACAATATATTATCTTCGTTTTTGGGAAAAGAGAAACCATTGCATAATTTAGGTTTTTCCTATTATCATTGTTACTAAGTATTAATCATCTATATTTATATAGCAAACCCACTTTTTTTTTGTCAACTTTTAATCCAACAGATGAGATTAGTTCCAGTTTTAATCCAACGGTTTTAAATTATCAATCGTGTCTTTTTGTCGCATCCCCATCTTTAAAAAATCACACCTCTTAGTTTTTGCATCTCTTTGTTGTACCTCCTGGTTTCAAAAATCACATCTATTAATTTTTACACCTTTGAATTTCACGCCTCTATGTATTACACCTCTTTGTTGTACCTCCATGTTTCACATCTATTAGTTTTTACACCTTTACAGTTCACACCTCTATGTCTTACACCTCTTTGTTTATTATATATAAATTTTTCTTGACTACATAAACAAGTTTCAAAAAATTGTTTTCTGAGTACCGAAGAATTTTTTTATTGAAGTGTTTTTTAACTTTCAAGCATCAAACTCTAATTCAAGGTAATTTAATTAATATTTTTGCTGTGAATGACCTGTAGTGTTTCTCATTTAGATTATTATTACTGTTAGTCGACATTATTAAGTTCATACATTAACCTTAGTTTTGTTAACTTTTAGTCTCTTCAAAATTTTTAGCCTCTCCTGTTTTCATGTTTTTGCATGGCTAATGTTATTAAATACGTGTGCCATATTTTCCGAACTTGTTAATTGTTTTTCCGGTTAGATTATTAATACTGTTAGATACGGTGGGACAAAATATATGTTTACTTGGCTTTCTTCTTTTTTGTTCAGAGCAATCTAGATTTGTTTAGTTCACCATCTAACGCACCACATGAAAATCTAATGCTTAACGGTTCGTAAATCAATTCTGAATTTTTTTGGTGTGTATAAACCATCGTAACCGTACGTATAAGTAACTGCAACATTCTTCTAAATCGTTTAATTCACTTTGAATAATATTGTGTGTGCATGAGGATTCTCTTAGAAACATGATTAGAGGTTTCTGGGTTAGTTTATTATTCTAATTAGAATATATTATTATGAAATCGTTGTTGATGTGGGCATGAATTAGGTTGTGCACGATTAGAATCTGGGTCACTATTGATATAGATGCTTACGGTTATTGCATCATTTATGTTCTTTGATCTGTGGTGGTGCTAAACGGTAACCGGTGATTATGGTATGTTGAAAATACCATTAGCGCCACCGTAAAGTCGTGATCAACAGTGGTGACTTGTAGGATTATGGCTATTAACTTCATACATTAATCTTAGTTTTGTTAACTTTTAGTCTCTTCAAAATTTTTAGCTTCTCCGGTTTTCATGTTTTTGCATGGCTAATGTTATTAAGTACGTGTGTCATATTTTTTGCATAGCTAATGTTTTTGATTCTCAATGTGCAGATTTTTTTTTTTGACTTTCTGGAAAAACCAAAACCAAGATACGAGAGGCATGATGATATGCAATGATGTTAGAGCTACAGATAAGCCAAATTTTTTTTAACAAACATGGTATAACAAACAAAATTTTATATATATTCTTATTTAACCTATTTATTTTTTCATGGTATAAATGTTTAATTTTTTTTTTATTTTTTTTTGTAGGATGTCCATTAGATATAAATAATCCAGGTTAGATTCCATTTTTTTTTAAATAAAGTTTTTAAAAAATTTAGTTGAATTATAATTTCTTATACTTTCTGGGTATCAAACATTTTGATAATATATAGGAATATTACAAATGAGCATGGAAATAGAAAGTGCCGAAGAAAAAGCCAGAAATACTTGTGACAACACAAAATCAAATTCTATAAAGCGTAAGCACGACCAAATGACAAGTCAAGTTAGAAAGAAAAGATCTACTAAAGGTAATTTGTTAAGTCTTTGATGACTTTCTAATCTGTATATACAACTTTTAAAAAACATAATGTATAACAGTCACTTGTAGAGTGATCTGGAATCCTCCAAAAAAAGAAATGCAAGAAATTTTAGAAAATTAGTGTTTAACCCAAAGAAGAGAACATCAAAAGGTGAGATATTATTATCACCTGTTTCACCACATCGACTTAATTTTTGCTGTCGTTTGGTACCGATTCATAGACATAAGTGGAAAATCAATTCCTAATATATGGTTGATATACAGAAATAAACTTCTCACCACTACTAAGCTAAAGTTCTCCATAAGAGCTCTCCGCTTCGTCTCTCTCTCTTAATTTTTTTTCTCTTGATTCAGCAAATCTGAGTAGTTTGTTTATTGCGTTTTTAGTTTTACGGTTTTGTGCGGTAATTAATAAACAAATTGGTTATTTGAATGTAGGTAAAAAACCTGTATCATCAAAAAAAATCGAAACAGAATCAATTAATAAGGTGTGGGGATTGTGATGCATTAGTATGGCCTAAGGAAAGTACTGCAAAGGATCGACAAACAAAAAGACCTCTATTTACAATATGTTGTAAACAAGGGCGTGTCAAATTGCCTACCATTCAAGAACCTCCGTTTCCGTTAAAAAAGCTTTTGTCTGATCCATCTTTCCGAAGACACATTAGAGTATATAATTCTATGCTCTCTATATGCTCTATGGGTGCTGAAATTGATTATTCAATTTTAAATTCAGCAGGTCCTTTTTGTTTTAAAGTGCATGGTGAAAATTATCATAGTATTGGATCACTTCTACCATTGGATGGGCAACAACCTAAATTTTTACAAATGTATATATTTGACACCGCTAATGAGTTGAAAAATAGGTTATCTATATTTCCAGATGGCAAAGAAATAGTAGATGAGGAAATTTTGTTAGCTCTAATAAACATGCTTGATGAAAATAATATTCTAGCCAAAACATTTAGAAAAGGTAGAGATCGTTATGAAAGCGGGAAAATGATATATATTAATATATATATATATATATATATATATTAACATTCTAAAATTAAGAGAACAAACTTCACTATTCCTTTATTACAACAACTTCAACATAGCTACAAGAATTTAGAAGAACATGGGTCATAACAGTAATCCACCGTATAAATATTTATCAAACCTGCAAATGAAACGTGGACAGCAACGCATTCTAGGAAGGGTAATACGAATATGGGAAGTAAGAAATCCAAAAAATGGAAATGAAATTATTAGTTTGAATTTTCTTCTTCTGGATGAGAAGGTAACTTAATACATTCATACAAGTTACTTTTAAAATATTTAATATATGATTGTTACGTATGACTAAACTAAGTTTTGTTTATAGGATACAACTATTATGGGTTCAATTTATAAACGATATATCGATCGTTACATACATAATTTTACCGAAGGAACCATATATTTTCTAAATGATTTTGAAGTATGGCGAGCCGGTGATTATTATAAAATTTCCGACCATGTTTTTACTATACGGTTGAACGACCATTCAAATATATCCCAGATAGAAAATAATATTTTCTCTATTTCTTCGGAAAAATTCAGTCTTCGTAATTATGATGAACTTATGGATATATCCGATAAAAATAGTCGGTTTGAAGGTATGAATTTCTTAATAATTTACTTCAGTGTTTCAGTGCATATTAAATTTTCTATCACAAAGTTCTTAAAAATTTAACAGTATGGAAAATATTAAAAATAGCAGTATGGCATGTCGGGTAATAACACATGTCGTGATGGCATACAAATCTGCTAAATATCTATGGTCGTGAGAAAATAAAAATGATCACTGAATAAGAACGTCATTTCGGTCTTTTTAATATATTGAGCATTATCATACTTGAATTTTATAGACCTATTCAAAATGTTTATAATATTAAATAATATATTTTGTCCATTTTTGTACAGATATTATTGGAGTTATAACCGATAAAAAATAATGAACGCACATTCAAGTAATGGAAATGAGAGGATAACTTTAGATATTCAACTGGAAGGGTTGGTTATATACATCCCCTAACTTTTTATAATTGAATAATAGTTGTCGTTAGGAATAGAAGCCACGTTTCACATTAGTTTCCAGTACATTATTAATTAATGTAATAAAATTAATATGTAACAGAGGAAGTAAAGTTCGAGTTACATTGTGGGATAACATAGTCAATACATATAAAGACTTGTTAGTAGATAAAGATGCAAAAGGAGAAATCGTGATAATTACAAGTGTCAATCCAAAAAAATATGCAGGTAACTAATACCCCACGTTCATTTTGTTTCTTATCATTAATATATAATGGGTCACTCTCTTTATTATTCCTTATAAATAATAAATA
This sequence comes from Camelina sativa, assembly GCF_000633955.1. NCBI lineage: Eukaryota > Viridiplantae > Streptophyta > Magnoliopsida > Brassicales > Brassicaceae > Camelina > Camelina sativa. The sequence goes on along the minus strand of NC_025688.1, from coordinate 2,141,847 downwards.
ATTATCATTTATAGGTTATCTCTACTTAAACTCTACTTCTGCAACAAAGATTTACATTAATGACCAAGAAGGTGTTATAGACGATTTCAAATTACGGTAATTGAAAATAATGGTTTTTTTTTAAAAAAAAAGAAAAATGTTTACTCCTATACTTACAAATATTTCTAACAGTTTATTGCCAAGTATCATAACAACTATATCAAACGACAACTCTCCAACAACATTGGAAAAATCAATGGTCAAAATTTCTGAAATAATTAATTATATTTCCGGCGATTTAGTTGAGGTACAAATTGTTTGACTTAAACATTAATTAAATAATTAATATATATTTACGAACGGCGGTTTTAACTTTATTTAGTTAAAAATAAAATAATAAATTGTACAAATATTATTACCAGGAGAAGGAATTTACATGTGAAGGCAAAATAATTGAAATCTGTTCAAGGAATGGATGGAGTTATGTATCATGTAATTTATGCTCAAAAAAACTTCAAAAAATTGAAGGAAAACTAATCTGCAATAATTGTGTAAAGGAAGATGTCGTTGGTATTCTAAGGTATATTCCATATCTTTGAATTTTTTTAATTAATAATTTCATAATTTAGCTGCAATCAAATAACTTATTTGAAGTTTTATTATTATATACATGAACAGGTATCGGCTTGAAATTTTAGTTGAGGACGATTCAGACGTAGCATCATTGACTACATTTAATAAAGATGTCACCAAACTTTTGAACATATCTGCAACTGAATTGGTTAAATATTATGTAAGAAATACATATAATAAATTTAACAACAAAGCAAAAAATTATTATTTATAACAATAGTCATACAATATTAATATTCTTACTGATATTTAAATGTAATCGATGAATCAGGAAAAGATGTTCTATACTCCAACAGACGAAGATATTATCAATTTCCTTACAGAAAAACTTGTGGGGAATAAATTTAAGTTCAATATAAAAGTCACATCTTTTAACTTTAAATCTACATCGGCGGGTCTAACTGTGACAAGTATTCAAGGAGATACAATCTGTTTAACAACTCAGGATGAAAACGTATTTGACGCTCCCACAAATGCTGAACAAACAGTAAACATCACCAAAAGAAAGAATGTAGACCTAGACAGTGCTGCTAATGATAATTATCTTATCGGGGATACACACAAAAAACAAAGAGTAACAAAAAAAAGGAAGATCACACCCACTGGAATAACGGAAGCTGTAAAAAGAATAAAAGAGGAGGAGTCCAAAGACAATGAACTTACAGTAATAATAACTGGGAATAGGAAGAGAAAAATAATACCAAAGAGCAAAGTATTCGCTTCTAATGAAGAAAAGAGAAACAAAGAAGAAAATCTTAATGATCTTGAAGACTTAACTACAAAATCTATGAGACCACAAAGAAAAAGAAAAATGATAATTCATGAAGATTATGTGTAGTATATGTATAAGTTAATAAATTATTTTTTTAAAAGTTAAATGTTATTTCACAAGTTAGCTTAAATTAAATGAAATTTACATCCATACGACTACGACTGAATTTAATTATTCGTTAACTCACGTTCTACATAAAAATTAATCGTTTCATCCATAAATAACAAACTATAAATTAAAACAAACAAAGAAACAAATATATCAATACTTAGCACGTTACTCTACGAACCAATATAAAGTTATAAAGTAAGGCTGAACAAAGAAGACAAAAATAGTAAAAGTTGCCGATGTGGGTTAAAACAATTATGAAATTTTAATTTATGTGGGCTAAGTTTCTTTTGTTCCATCACTTGATTCCAAATTAGGATGTAAGCCCACGTTTAATTAATTTCGAATGGGCCTAAGCTTATTTAAACCAATTAAATACAAACCCTAATATCCCTAACCAAGGTCTCTCATACTTTTTTCTTTAACCGCCGTTGCTCCTTATTTCTTCTATTTCTACAGTTTGTTATCTTCTCTTCTGTATTCCTTTCTACAGCCTCTCTTCTATTTCTTCTTCTACTCGATTTATTTTTTTATTTTCTGTGATTGGACATAATGGCTCATGACTGCAACAATGGTGATTATCCGCTGATTCTTCTCTTCTTCACGGTCGATTATTTTCCATCGGTCGCCGGAAAACAATCAAAATTGCGTTATTTCAGATTTTAAACTCAAAACAGAAATTAACCGAGAGCGGAACTGTACCGAACCCGAAAACCGATTTAGCCGTACCGAACCGACCGAATTAACCGAACTCCCAGGGTTAATAAAGCGACAAAGGTAAATTAACGTGTATAGTATACAAATAAACACCTTTTTATTTTCTCAACGTTAGCCAACCTTACTTCCCCCACCTCTTCGTAGCCAACCTTTGCTTCCACCTCTTCGTAGCCAACCTTTGCAATGTTTCTTTAAACCTTTCCAATACTTCTTTAAAACCTTCCCATTTATAAGCAACAACCCTTAACCATTATTTAGCAACTTACTTAAATCTCTTCATTTCTATCGCACACTTAAATAATATAATCCTTTATTAACAAAGCGAAGTTAAGCGTCTCTGTCTCAGGTACGTTAATTCTTAATCTCTTTAATAAAATCATTGCATTTAAACATCTCTCTTTCTTTATTCCTTCCCACTCATCAAATACTATCATAATTTCAAAAATAAATTAGAATGAGTAGAATGATAGAGGAATTAAATGTTTTTGTTGATTTACTAATTCTGTTTCTACGTTTATGATGAAGATAGTGAATTATTGAAGTAGAATGGAAGATCTCGGACACCCACCATTGAACCAAATTGACGAAAATATCATTCTAGCAAAGCAAATGAAAGCATTAAATCTGAAAATGGACGAGGTCAGTCAATATGCATACACACCAAAACCTAGACAGTTCATGTGGGACAAAACTAAAAAAAAATGGCGAAGACGTAAACATTTACAATCAATCGAAGACGTAAACATTTACAATCAATCGGCAAAATTATTCGTCAAAAGGAACGTCAAGTAAGTATATCATTCGAAACTTTTTATTCTTGTTATTGACTTCACAATCAAATTATACTATAACTAAAAAATATGCAGAATGTTCATGAGGAATGGCGTAAAATGATGAAAAAAGTCCAATTTCCTTCGGCTAAGGAAAAAGAATTGAAAAACTGTGTCATGGATTATCAATTGGCTGTAGAAGCGATGCGTTACATGAGAGCAAAGAAGAAACGTTTAGAGGAAATAGAATACAATAGTGATAGCTCCTAAATTAATTATATTTACTTATTAGTTTATTTACTTATAGACTCAATTGTAATTATTTAATTAAACAACTTAAACTACAGAAGATGTAACATTTACAACATATAAGTAATAATTTAATTTCAATTTTTTAATCTATTAAAACTACAAAAATAATCAATCTTAAGTTACAAACTAAATATAGTTTTACAGAATTAATTGCATTAAATTTGTTGTTTACAAATACTATACTTCAAAATACTCATTGATTAAAATTAAAACAAATATTTTATGAAGAAATAGAAGTCATTTCATTTTATCATCATACATTATAGATTTTCGCTTCGAGCGCGGCAACGCGCGGGTTTGATTCTTAGTATATATAATAGCAAAGTGCTCTCTCATTTTAAAGTGTCCACGTCAGCATAAATTTTCAATTTCGTTGGGCTTTTTGTAAACCCAAATATAACTTTTCTAAGTCCAATTGATGAAAGCCTCTTTGAACTTTTTCCCTTCGTCGTCTTCTTCGTAAACAATCAGATTTCTTCTCTTTCTTCTCCACGACGAGCTCCTTCGATGGACTGCAATAATCCTCAACCGAAATGATTGAACGGAACCCAATCTTCGACCCGTTAACTCTCTCCCGTCACCGTAATAAGCAACGGAGCGAACTTTCACCGGCGACAGATTCTCGCTCCTCTCTTCTCCACCGCCTCCGCCCATCAATTGATATCAGCCCGATCAATTGATATCATTAAATCAATTGATATCAGCCCATTAAATAAAAAGCTAGACAAAACGTTGTCGTCATCTTCCCGATCATCTCTGCAGGGATTAACGATTCTGCTTCTCTGGATTTTTCTTCGTCAAGGTCCCATGGCTTGGTAAGTTGTTTTCCTTTCTATCTCGCTTTGGCTTTGACTTTTGGCTTCATAATGATGTTTTTAGTTGTGATTCCTCCTGATTGCAGTTCTGAAGTTGAAAACTAATTGTCTTTTCCCCCTTTCCGATTTCTCCCGATTTCTCCTTCTCCGATCGTCAACCTCCGTCTAGCTTTCTTCGGCAATTTATTCATCTGTTTTCTACTTGAGGTTTTTATTTTCCGCCATATATGTGCTTCCAATGGATCTATGTTGTTAACTTCCTTTGGTTTGATGTTTCTTTAAAGGGTGGTGTGGGCAGTTCCATAAACTGTAGATGTGAAGGATGTAAGAACAAATTTGGCCGCAAAGATGGTTAGCTTCTCTGCTTCCGAGTTTTACTAATAACCTTTAAGCTCTCTTCCGGGTTCTGATTCTACTTAGTGTATATCTCAGGGTCTTCGATTGTTGACATGGAAGCTGAACAAGAGGAGGAAAATGAAACATCTGAGAGAAGCAGAACAGCCGAAAGCCAACAGAACACTGAGGTTTTAATGAGAAAGGAGGCGAGTTCTGCTCTACCTACGACACCAACACCAAATTACAGGTAAAGTCTCAAATTTAAAAAGGAGTTTTGATGTGAGTTTATATCACCTGAATAGTTGTATTTGTTATTTTTTTTGCAGACAAGAATTGGTTCAATTACTACCTTTCTCATCATCTAAGAACAGAATGCTTCCTCCACAGTCTCTTCTTGGAGGTGGATCTTTTTCAGGGATATTTAACAGTCAATATATAAGAAAACCAGATATTGATTTGACTCAATCCCGGATAGAGAACTCATTCGAGACAGTCGCAGAGGATAGAGCGGAAGAAATGCCTGAGATTCTCATCCACTCCCCTATACCTAACATCAAGAGTGTTTCTCCCAACGGCAAGAGGGTCTCTCCTCCTCATATGGAATCATCTACCTCAAGTTCAATTCCAAGGAGAAGAAGTGGCCGGCGGAAACTGATATTGCAGTCAATTCCATCGTTTCCTTCTCTCACTCCCCAACACTGAAAAGCATTTTGGTTGGTGTACCCCTGAATATTCTTTGAATCTCTTTCAAGGTGAAAGATGATAGTAACCGCATGGCAAGCAACATTATGCAGTCCCTCGCCAAGACATTGTGCAAACGAAACCAAGAGACACATTTTCGCAACATGATTACCAAAATCCACATATGAGGGTAAAAGATCAAACCGTTTGTTATTCAAATCAACCATATGTTAATTTAAAACAAAGAATCAAATATTCAACTAACCATGTTTTCTGTTTTTCCAAACCAAAGGAGGTTAACAAGAAGATCTAGGAGAGAATAAAGGGAGAGAGATCAAAGAAGGGACCAAGAAAGCTAACTATTTTGTAAACAAAAAAAATTCAGTTTTAACAATTTTCTCATTAAACCGTTAAATCTTATTCAACAATCAATTTTCCAATAACTGATCTTCACACAACAAAACAAACACTCATGATAATCCCCATCAAGTTTAATCAATTTTCAAAACAACAATCAAATTCTTCAAATACTTACAAATTGCCCATTGCTGCGACAAACAAATAACGAGAAGCAGATATTGACCGTATAGATCTTCGTTGCTGGCTTTTAGATTCTGGGAAAAAAACAAACAACGAGAAGCTGAAACACAGAGATCAGAGAAAACTGAATCAGAGGTACCAATGGAGAAGATCAATGGTGTTAACGAGTCAGAGAATATTGATAGAGATGAAGTAGAACTAACGTTTCTACAGCGCCGGCCGGTGTTTACAAGGACCAAATCGGAGCCGGCGAGTATCGGACGAGAAGAATGTGGTGTTGCTTCCAAATAAAGAAGAGGGTAAAGTTTAGTTCTCTCTCTCACGTGATTGACTTTTTAGTCGATTTCACTAAATAAAAATAATGGGCTTTAACCGACATTGTTAGTTTGTTACTTTGTTAGGATTAAATTGACTGTGTTTAGAAGATATAAAGGAAAAAAAATTGTAATGGTATAGTAAGATTTGTAATCCAACCACACAAATAACGTAAAGTGTATTACGTTATGTATGTATATTTTGGCATTAAAAACAAAAATATTTGACAAACAACCCAAATCTTTACTTCCCTTCTTCATCCTATAAATCAAATTGGGGGAGAAACTATTACCATCAAACAATATAACAATTAAAATTTTTAAAAACAAACTTAATAAAAAAAAAAAAAAAAAAAATCCCAGCCAGGAAATAGGAAACTCACTTAGTCTACATCCACACTACATCATAAATTGCAATCCAAGTTGGTACAACAAAAGAGAAAACTGAAGCTGGAAACAGAGGATGAATGGATGAAGAAAGAAGAAAGAAATAGAGAAACAGAGCAAAGCCAATGCCGTGTCACAGAGAAAAAAAAAGGAAAAAGAAGTAAATAATTACAGAACAAAACCCAAAAAAATAAAAAAACATAATAAGCAAAAAAATCAAATACTAAAAAAACAAATAGGCTCATCAAATGGAAAAAAAAAGTTTTATAATTGCCTAACACATGGCACATTTAAACCAAATGGTAAATCAGACAAAATACTATCATATATAATTGTACAGTAAAAAAATAGAAAATTAACGTAAATACCATTTTCATGGGAACATTTAATTTCAACTATATTTTTTAACCCCCAGTTTATAATCTCAAGTCGGGTTTCACAATCAGTGCCAACTAAGCACATGTGCTAAGAGTGCAAAAACACTAGATTCGAAAAATAAAATGTTAATTATAATAATTTTATAGAATAGTATATATGTAAATTTTTAATTAATGATATACCTCTGAGTCGTACATAAAAATAAAATAGAAACTGATTAGCATACAACTCCCCGCAACACGCGGATTCTCATCTCTAGTTTTAATTAAAAGAAGAGTTTTCTTCTCTTTTTGCAACATTTTATTTTTCTAATTAGCGTAAACAGAGTCAAAACTATATTATTAAAAATAAGAGCAAATTCTTTTCACCGAAACACGGTTAACGCTTACTTTACTTGACTATTTATAATTTGTGTTTGTTTAGTAGAATTTTCGCAACCCACAAAAAAAAAGCGTAACATATCCTGAGAGACTATAATGACCAAAACAAGGTGCGTCCATGTGCATCAACATTTTCGTAAACTCGTACAACAACTTAAGAAGACTCTTAGATTCTCAGCTTCCGACAAAAGTCGTGGCGTTACTGAGCCGTTGTCTTTGGATGACTTACCGGAAGAATGTATCTCTATCATAATATCTTTCACAAGTCCACGAGATGCGTACGTCTTTGCTTCGGTTTCGAAGACCTTTGCATCCGCGGTCCAATCCGATATCATATGGGAGAATTTTCTTCCGTCGGAGTATAAATCTTTGATTCCTCAATCTCCAGATTTCTTATCCAAGAAAGAGCTCTACTTTGCTCTTTGCCACGAATCTGTTCTAATCGACGATGGCAAAAAGGTATATAATATCTATTAATAATATTAAAACTTTGTATTATAAAAACAACGATGTGATTTAAAATTTAACTATGAAAATTTCTGCTTTGAACTTTTTTGATCATTTGGGAATTTTTTTGTCTTCCAAAACTTAAAGATCTTATGGGTAGAAAGAGAGAATGCAAAGAGATGTATCATGTTATCTGCGATGAACCTCTCAATCACGTGGGGTGATTCTCCTCAGAGTTGGCGATGGGTATCAGATCCCCAAGCTAGGTACCATTTTTATTAGTTATCTTTACATTAATTCGGTTTCAGTGACTTGGTCGGATGATGATATCTTTACGTTAATATATACAGGTTTGAAACAGTAGCAGAGCTACTTGAAGTATGTTTGTTTGAGATTCGTGGAAGAATAAATACTCGTGTCCTATCTCCAAGAACCCGTTACTCGGTTTATATTGTGTTCATGAAAGTGAATATATGTTATGGCTTTGAGAATGTAGCCGTGGAAGTTGTAGTTGGAGTGGTGGGTAAGGATTTAGAAGAATCTTGTAGAAGGTATGTATGTTTTGATGAGGCTAGGGATGAGCAGTTTCGAAGGAGAGACAGGGGAAAGAACCTAGTGAAACCAGAGAGGAGAAATGATGGGTGGATGGAGATAAATCTTGGGGAATTCTTCAATGAAGGAGGATTATCGAAGTACGATGAAATTGAGGTGGTTGCTTTAGAGAACAAGCTACGTCATTGGAAACGTGGCTTAATCATTCGAGGAGTTGAAATCCGTCCTGCGAAGGTCTGGTAGTGAAATGCCAAGAATGGTGGCTTTTTACCCTATCAACCTCTCATCTATTGGTATATTATTGTTAATTGATAATGCGATGGAGTGAAAAAGGTAACTATGATAAAAGTGTATTCAGTTATGTGTGTTATAAGCTAATTAGTTCCAACTTTGTTCTTATAGTTATAGTGGAGGATATATGGCCTTGTAAGTAAGTTGAAAACTTTGTTGATCACATTATATATATGGGTTGTTAGTTAGAAGATTTCAAGAGACCAAACAAACATTAAACAGAGAGGTTGCAAAATGTGCACATTGATCCAAAAGTAGTTTCGTAAATATGCGTGGTCCACTAAAAAAACGAGTAGTTTCTTTTTGAATATTTAGAGGCAAAAACACGGGTTTGACTCAAAAGGCAGATTTCAAATTATTTGAAAAGAACTATTAATGGGGAAAACTTTTTAAAGTAAGTTTCCATTCGTACGTGCTAAAAAAAACAGGATGCATGGATACAATCCAAGAAAGGTTAAACGACACACTTTCTTAAAATAAGTAAGACTAATCGTCTCACACAACTAGTAGCTAGGGAAAGCCTAATTTTAAGCTTTAAAACACCTTTCGAAATCCCATTAACACGGTATCTAACCGTTTCAGATATATCAGTGACAGTGAGAGACGTATCTATTCTTGTTTTGGTTATCTTCTTCCGATAATATAGCTTACTAGTATCTAAGCTTAATGACGATACATAAACAAATACTTAACAAAGACTACATAGTCTACATGACTTACTAGATGACTACGAGTCTATGGCCAAAAAGCATTCATATATGTCGATCTTTTTTGTTTTTGTTTTTTAAAACACGAATGAGATCATAAAGCATTAACGAGTGAGACTCTTGTTATTGTTATTAATATTATTATTATGGATAATCATCCTTACCGTGAATTGACTCACTATTAATTGGGTTTGTTATTACAGAAGAATTTTTTTTTTAAACCAAACGAATATCCATAATCTCCTCAAGGACTAATTTTTTAAAACCAAACGAAGGATCCGATTAATCCTCAAGGACGACAAGTTAGTATAATAATCTCCTCTCCTAATTATCTATCTATCATTCTATCTATTACCAAAAAATAAGATTTCTTCAGAAATTTTGATTTATTTAGCAAAAACAAATCTGATGCGAATTAAAAATTTGTTGTATCTTGGAAAACAAATCTGATTCTGATTATTCACGGTTCAACACTTTATTTTAATACCATAAATTATAGTATAGACTATAGACTATTAATTTAAATCATGTTTACTAGACTGGCATGTCGGTATCAATAGGAATTGATATCATGATGGCCTCATATGCTTATATATCTGACTTGATTTTTTTTAATAATATGGTTTGTTTGTTTGTTATATTATATTGCCCACATTGTTGCATATCAGGTTAGTCTCGTAAATTAGTGAGGACGACTTAAAAATCGAGTCTTTTATTTTCGAATATTTAGCACCAACGACGAATTTTTAACGTCTCAGCTTGCAGAAGAAGAACACGGCTGTTGACTCAAGAGGCAAATGCAGAGAAGTTCTTGGTTGCTGTGAGATTCTCACCAAATTATCACTGGTTCTTGGCCTCCTATCATGACTTGCATGCTGATGATTGCTTCTCTTAAAGACGACTTCTCATTAACAACTTAATTAGATTCATAAGTACTCTCTAAAAATTAACTACTATCGTTTTGTTATGTCATGATCTAATGATATGGTTCCAAAATACCCAAAACCGTGTTTTATATTGTTTTTCTTTTTTTTTGGGGTAAGTTAAAAAAAAAAAAAAGAGAATCTAATTTGGTTTCCCTTTTTAAAAATTTATCTTTCTAAAAGTTAGCTTAACGAGTCGATAGTCAAGAGTATATTGTAAAAAGGGACTATTATTGTCAACCGTAACACGGTTGATTGATCTATAATGCTTACGTGAATTGTCTCTTTATATTAACTAGGACTGGTAATCAGAATTTTTCTTAGCCATAATCCACAACCAACGAATCCTGAGAGACTTAGGGCAACCTCAATGGGGTTATATTTTTGGGGCTCTTATAATTTTGAATTAATATAAGATGTACTTTTAGTTGAATAAGAACTGTGGGAAGCATAATTACACTTTGCTTCAATGGTTTTTGTGGTTTTTAACCATGATATAAGGAGTGTTTTAGAATCTTTTGATTTGTTTTCTAGGATGTTTTTGAGTCTTTACAGGTTTTCTAGGATTTTGGCACAGAATGAGCAAAGTGGAGCAATTTGGATCATTTTGGAGCATAAATCTCGAAGAATCAATTTGGACTCGGATCAAAACAAGAGCATCGATCAACACCCTCTTTAGCCGATGAAAAATCAGAAATTTGGAAATTTTACAAAGTTGCCCAAAATCTTTTACAATTGCAACACAAGTCCATGAACGTGTTTTAGGACATATTTATAGTGTTTTTGGGTTTTGTAAACCCTTAAGTTTTATTCTAGCAAGTTATTTTCTAGCAGTATTTGAGAGAGAAATTATTGAAAGCTTTTGGGAGAGACGGATTTCACAACAGTTTAATTTAATATTTTGCATTGCCTTTTTAATTTAAATCATCTTGTTTAGCGTAATAACAAAAGTCTATTATTCATTGTGTTTGATTTTGAGTCTCTGAGGAATTCGACCCCTAAGTACTACAGTGATCTCTTGTTTGAGAGAATAGCTCCAAAAATTAATTTGAGCTTATCAGTGAATTCTTATTTTGAGTCTCTTAATTTGAATTTTTTTTAAATTAAAAATTTAAAAGTAGAATATGAGATTATTGCATAGTAAAGTATATGTTTATAAAATGAGTGCATGTGAAAACTGTTGACAAGTTTTGTTTTTTTTAGAGTGAGATATATCCTTATTATTGTGGTTGATATACTAACTAACAGATGAAATTATTGTGGTTGATATACTAGCTAACAGATGAAATTTGAGTTCATATAGTAGCAAACAGAGTCAATATCCTTATTTTGGTTGTTACATTCTTCCCAAATATATAACAATCATAATTTTTTGTTTAAACTATGAGAGAATGTGAGGTGAACAACGTCAATTCCGTAAGGCTCTCTTGAACTTTGGGTTTATCCCACTTCTCTCACGCCTCCATATTTACTTAAGGTTACGGGTGCTTCTGCAGTTAAAACTCAGGCAGAAAATTTAATGTGAAAAGCTTCAGAAAGAAACAATATTACCAAGAGATGGAACCTCTAAAGCTTTCTTCTCCTGTTGTCACTGAGAGTTTTATCCTCTAAAATCTCAAGTCAGTCATGGTACTGAGCGAAACCCAAGAGAGACTGAAACAACAAACAAGTTTTAGGGACGAGCCCTACAAGTGACGAGATGGGGAGTGATTGTTATGGAAACAAGAGTTACCTGTAATGTCATGCTATATGCTTTCCAAACCGTAGATCATACCAGAAAATATATTATAAAGAACCTGCATTGTCACATATAAAGAAACAATCTGACTATGTCAATGGGTTTTCACATTGTTTCAAGCACGTTGCGGTTCAATACCATCTTCGCATGGACGTGTACATAGATATCAGTTTAGCAGTAGCAGAGAAAGCTCAGAACTTTCAATGTTTGCGAACACAAACATTGATGTAATACTAAAAGAATCTTACCTGTGGCTCAAAATCATCAGACAGTAATATGTTTCAAATTGCAGAAACCTTCATAGACTTCAAGAACAGAGTCAAAACTCTTAACAAGAGAGATAAGCGAAGAGTTGTCTGCTCGATCAACGATCTGTACAAAAGAGAGAGAGAGAGAGAGAGAGTAAACACGAAAACCCATTTCCATAAATCGTAGCTTTATTTCATTAACATGCCCAAATGAAAAAAACACACTTCTCATTCATACTTTTTGTAGAAACAAACTTCTAATTAATCATGCCCAAATTAAAAACATACTTATCAATCTACCCAATGAGAGAAGACATAGTAGAAGATATATCGAACAAGAACACAATCAGACCCATCAAACAACCATCAAAGAACCCTAATCCGTATAACTAATCGCGAATTCATACTATTAAACTGATAATCTTACCTTCCGATTCCAATTGCTTCAATCGACTCCAAAATCAAATCCATCTCAATCCTTCGTCAATTTTGGACTTCCATCGAGAGAGACAGAGAGATGAAAGAAAGAAAGAAATATTCGACCCGTAAAAAAAAAAAAAAAAAATTCCTTCTTCTATTATTCTCTTTCGCCAACCAAAAATTGACACGTATGATCTCTTATTCCATAAACGAGTCTACTAAATAAGAGGCTCTCTTATGTTTTTTTTTTTTTATTTCTCTGATTTATTTTTTTTGCTTCTTTTCAACTAAAACCCCTCTTAAAACTCTCAATTGGGAATGACCTTAAAATGTCCAAAACAAGGTACCAGAATGAGACGCGCTCATTGTTCACCACTAAAGGTCATTTTCATAAATATGTAGAACGATTTAAGAAGACTCTCAGACTTTCAGCTTCCAACGACAATCACTGTGTTGTTGAGCCGTTATCTTTGGTTGACTTACCGGAAGAATGTATCTCAGTCATTATCTCTTTAACAAGTCCTCAAGACGCATGCATCTTCGCTTCGGTTTCAAAAACCTTTAAATCAAATATTGTATGGGAGAAGTTTATTCCGCCGGAGTATGCATCTCTGGTTCCTAGACCACATGATTACTCAAGGAGCTCTATTTTGCATTATGTGTTGAATCTGTTCTAATCGATGATGACAAAAAGGTATATATACATCACTTTTGTTTATAGTATTAGAGAATAATGATCTGTCTCTTGTCTTCAAATGGCATTTTTGTAATTATACATGAAAATGTATGTTGTGTTATAAGTGAAACTCCGTGAAGATTATCATTCAACATAGAAATAGAAAGGTATATATAGAGTACAAAGTGTGGAGATAGGATCGTATCTATACTAAGAGATATTCTAGTGATATTCCTATTAACATATATCCAAGATCTCATAGGATCTTAACTATCTAACTAACACGCCTTTGCAGTCTGATCGTCGGTGTACCGGAGGAGCGGACGTTCAGACTGTCCCGGAAATCCAAGAACAGTGGCGAGGGTAAACCTTTGGTGAAGATGTCCGCTACCTGGTGAGCGGATGGGGCATGTAAAACTTTAATCTCGCTGATGGCCACCTTATCACGAACGAAGTGGATGTCTATTGGGATTGTCACAATACACAAGAGTTGCCTTTGGGATTTGAATGTGCATTTCAGCAAGAAGACCCCGCAACCAAGTTGCCTCAGCAACAACGTTCGCAACACCCCTATACTCGGCTTCAGCATTAGATCGAGACGTCGTGGCTTGTGGTTTGGCAGACCAAGCAACGATGCTATCACCAAGAAAGACACTGTAGCCAGAGGTGGATCGTTGCGTGTCAGGACAGCCGGCCCAATCAGCGTCGGTGTAGGCAACCATGTCAGTGACGGAGGACCGGTGAAGTTGGAGGCCATGGGAAATAGTGCCTTTAACATAACGAAGGATCCGCTTCAAGGCAGTGAGATGTGATTCCAGAGGAGCATGCATGAACAAACAAACCTGCTGAACCGCATAGACGATTTCAGGTCGAGTGAACGTGAGGTATTGAAGAGCGCCCGCCAGACTTCGATAGAGGGATGGATCCTTGACCGGAGCTCCAGTCGAAGCGGCAAGCTTAGCCTTTGTATCAACCGGTGTCTAATTGATGTTGCAGTTGGTCATGCCGGTCCGATGAAGGATGTCTACGGCATAGTTGTGTTGGCTTAAAAATAAACCGGAGGCATTGCGTTTGACCGAGATGCCGAGGAAGTAGTGAAGGAACCCGAGATCCGACATTTTGAATTTCGTACTGAGAGAAGCAATGATGCGGCGAAGGAGCTGGTCGGAAGAGGCGGTAACAATGATGTCATCTACGTAGAGGAGAAGATATGCTTGATCAAGACCATGGCAGTAGATGAATAGAGAGGGATCCAATATGCTCTGCTTAAAGCCAATGCGACGGGCGTACATAGCAAATCGAGTGTTCCAGGTGCGAGGCACCCACTTGAGTCCATACAGTGAGCGGCAGAGAAGACAAACATGGTCGGTTTTAGACTTGTCAAAAACCCCGGAGGCTGGTGCATGTAGACCGTTTCCTTGAGATCACCATGGAGGAAAGCGTTTTTCACGTCCAACTGATGAAGCGGTCAATCGCGAGCCACCGCAACATGAAGAACAGCGCGTATGGTCGCCGGTTTGACCACTGGGCTAAACGTTTCGTCACAATCAATACCGAGTTGTTGTGACTTCCCATTAGCAACTAACCGGGACTTGTAGCGGGTGAGCTTGCCCTGAGCATCAAATTTATGCCTGAAAAGCCAAATAGAACGCACAATATTAGTAGCAACTGGCCAGGGTACAAGATCCCACGTATGCCGTTTAATCTGAGCATTATACTCTTGTGTCATAGATTCATCCCAAACGGGATCCTTTGAGGCCTGAATATGTGATGTTGGTAAAGGCGAAATTACGTCTGTATGGAGACATAATGGAATTCGTGGTTTAACGATACCATTTTTGCTACGTTATATGCTCAAATTTAACCATGAGCTACTCTCTCAAATTAAGAGATCACTGTAGTATTTAGCGATCGTATCCACAAAGACTCTAGATCACACAATAGATTTATTAATCTTTTAACTATGCTAAACCAAAATATTAATTTTAAAGCAATGCAAAAACAGAATTCAAAATCGTTGTAAATTCAGGAATTAAAAACGCTAGGCCTATGGAATTCTCAGGAAATCATGGAAAATCAGATCAATTAATTAAGTAAGCAGGATTCAATAATTAAACACCATTTTTGAACTCTAAACACAATTGTAAAATAAATCAGTTCTCACTGCAAATATTATCTAAGTTTTAAAACCCGAATATTCAAATCTCTTTGCAAAATTCAAGTTAAAAACCAGCAATAAAATCAAGTTTAGATAAGTTCACAAAATTACTGAATCAAATCTCTTTGCAAGAAGTAATTTTGCTCACCAAAGGTTTTTGTCAGGAAAATCAATTATATTCTCATATCAATCAATAATCATAAGATTTAAATCTAGATGACTAATCAAAGATCTAGCATTAAGAACAACCTATGGTGAAGAACAAGAAAGATAATGAATCCAAACAATTAATCAATCTAAAAATCCATGAAATCCCTAATGAGAAACCCTAAACCTAACAAGCAGATCTACTCAGACATAATTGTAAGAACACAAATCATGAATAAAATAGATAGCATTAAGNTCAAGTTTTAAAACCCAAAAATCCAAATCTCTTTGCAAAATTCAAGTTAAAAACCAGCAATAAAATCAAGTTTAGATAAGTTCACAAAATTACTAAATCAAATCTCTTTGCAAGAAGTAATTTTGCTCACCAAAGGTTTTTGTCAGGAAAATCAATTATATTCTCATAACAATCAATAATCCTAAGATTTAAATCCAGGTGACTAATCAAAGATCTAGCATTAAGAACAACATATGGTGAAGAACAAGAAAGATAATGAATCCAAACAATTAATCAATCTAAAAATCCATGAAATCTCTAATGAGAAACCCTAAACCTAACAAGCAGATCTACTCAGACATAATTGTAAGAACACAAATCATGAATAAAATAGATAGCATTAAGAGATTAAAAGAAGAAGAAAAGGAGTTCTGAATCTTCTCTCGAAGGAGTCTTGATTCTTCTCTCCAAAAACTCTCTAAAATCTCTCAGGGTTTTGCTCTAAAAAGTTGCAGGAAAAAAATAAAGCTTAGGTCTAAACAATGACCATAAANCCAAAAAATCTCTAAAATCTCTCAGGGTTTTGCTCTCAAAAGTTGCAGGAAAAAAATAAACCTTAGGTCTAAACAGTGACCATAAAAATCCTATATATATTCCTAAAACACGTCCAGGGACTAATGATGCAAATATGGAAAACTTTAGGATAGCTTTGTAAATCTTCAAAACTTGTGGAAAAACTTCCGATTTGTCTGCTGGATGATGCATCGATCGACACCATCACTTGCATCGACCGATGCAAGTCTCTGAACTTGTCTCCCAACTTCACAGCTTAGCCTCAATGCTTGAATGTGCTCCAAATCCTCCTATTTAGCTCCATTAGACTCTCATCCATGCTAAATCCTATAAAGACTCAAAAGACTCTAAAAATACCAAAAAGACTCTATAAATAAGACTTATATCATGGCTAAAAACATCAAAAAACCATGATATATCAACTCCCCCAGACTTAGCCTTTGCTTTCTCTCAAGCAAAACATAAACTTAGACCTGTGAAAGAGGTTTGAAAACGCAGGAACTCATTTTCTTTTTAATGTAATGCCATGATCATCCAAACCATAATCCATATGCTTAGCAGATAAAATCCAAATCGAACCACCATGTACTTCTCCGTTGACTTTCATAGCATTCTAAATTCAAACAAATTCCACTACTTCCTCCATTAAGCCTTCATCGGTGGGTCTCATCAATTTGATCAGTGTCAAGAACCTTCTAGACTCATTCCCGTACTATACCATAACAAGCAAGATAATATCTTGTACAACATGTAGTACTCTTTCTCTCCCCTAGACTTATTCTTTTTAATCTTCCTTTGAGCTTTGCTTTGTTGTTTTTTTTACTATTCTCTTTTTTTCTCAAAGTTGTAGGCGAATAATGGGGTCATCAGTAATTTACTTACCCCTCGCTTCCAAGCTTTGTGTGATCATTTGACTCAAGAGTAGAATAATGAGGTCACAGGTGATTTACCTACTCCTCTAAACTGATCAAAATCATTTCATCTTTTATTCACTTTTTTTTTTTTTTTTAAACAAAGCTCTCAGGAAAAATATTTCAAACTTTAAACAAGGGAGAGGAGTACCATTTTATCTTTTCTGAAATCTTACTTGTCAGGTATGAACAAGGAGTCAAGCTCTATGAACATCAATCTCCTTGATGAGGTAAAAAGAAAAGCACAGAAATATACCTCAAGCTTTTATGGACTCTGTTGGAAATTCGGATGTCATTGGTTTACTGGTCAGTCATTGGATTTTTCATTAGTCGGATTCTGGATTCAATCTGCAGCATTAATCAACCAATGCAGTATACTAAAAAAAAAATCATAGTTCCCAACAAAAATTTTGATTCAATAAAACAATTTTTTTTTTCAAAAACAAAAACGTAGTTAGTAACTGCCTCCCCCAGACTTAAACAACATTGTCCACAGTGTTATCAAGTAAGAGACTGACGAAATAAAAATAAACAAAAACGAATAAGTATTGAAATTGTGAACAAAATCGTGTTACCAAACCGGATGTTCTGTGTCGACCGATGCTGATGGTGTGTCGGTCGATGCACTCTGCAGATGTAGAGAATTCGAACATGACTCCTGAGTTAGCTGCGATTAATTTGTGTTTTTCTCATTCCTTGGGTGTTAGCACTGCTAAGAATCACTCAAACACAAGATTAAACGCAACATGATAGATAAAAGTTCATAATTCAATACAAATTCAAACTGACTTAAAGCAAGAATAAAAATGACTCAAAGCAAGAATAAAAATGACTCAAAGTGGAAAAAAAAAACCTATGAGTGGGTTGTCTCCCACTAAGCGCTTGTTTTCAGTCATTAGCTTGACTGTGTTGGATCTCAAGCATCCGCTGGATCGGAACAAGGAAATGAATGCTTCCGGGAGAATGTCCTCTTCATCCAAGGTGGTGTGTAGGCATTAGGTGCATGAGATCTGCCAAGGATGTGAGGAACAGGACCAGGACGGGAATGAGGTATGGGTGGCTTTCTTTTATGTCCTGCAAAATCATCAACAGAAGAAACAAGCGCTCTACGATAATCTCGTGGCTTGGTTAACTACAAAAAAAAATTTGTACCTTTGAAAGTCTTATTGATGATAGGAGAAGGTTTGGGTGAAGGATATGCATACCTTGGCCTTACCTGTGGCTTCTGGAATGTGGAATGGTGAGATTTCAGCTTTACAATCGGTCTAGAACTTGCAGCTAAAGAATCAACTCGAGAATCTTCGGTTTTGGACAAGTCTAGATGTTCTCGTGGAGGTGTGTCGATCGATGCTACAGCTACATCGATCGATGCTGTGTCTGCAACTCATGTCTCTTCGACGATTCTGCAACTTTCCTCAGCTATCCGTGTTTCCAGTACAAAAACGTCATCTACCAGCAACTTGTCATGGATTAGAACCTCATCACGGTCTCTAGTACTGATTAGATGATCTCCACTCCAATCTTCAAGCTTAACGGCTTGCTTACTCACTTTCTCAACAGTCTTCATCTCTTTGACATACCTAGCAGTAATGTCTCCATGAAGCTCTATGATCGGATTGTCATTAGAAACAACCTCCACAGAAAATGTCTGACCATCAATAGTGGGAACCCTTCTCAGCTTGTCCATATCAAAGTTCATAACCAAATCATCTACATTCAAGGCTATGTGTCCCTTCTTAACATCAAGGATGGCACCAGCTAAAGCCAAGAGAGAGCGTCCTAAGATGAGAGGATCATTAGGCTCTTGGTCATATTTCAGCACCACAAAGTCTGTGGGAATTATGCAATCTCCAATCTTGATAGGAATATCCTCTAAGACACCTTCAGGAATCCTTCTGGACCGATCAACTAAGATAAAAGAGATCTTAGTTGGCTTGAAATCTGTCATTCCAAGTCTCACAACAACAGAATGTGGCATCAAGTTTATACTAGAACCGAGATCGCAAAGAGAGTGAGCAAATCGTGCTGCAGAGATAGAACAATTAAGTACAAAGCTTCCACGATCTGGTAACTTCTCTGCAATCCTACTTTGAATCACTGCACTTACTTCCTTAGATACAACCACTTCTTGCTTCCTCTCCTTCTTCCTCTTTGGAGGCTGATTCAACAGAATTGAGCTGACATCCTTGGTTAGCAAAGCTCCTTCCTCAGGACTCAAACCATTGGTGACCATTCGCTTCACATATCTCTTAATACCAGGAGAAAACTTGACAGCATCAATCAAAGGCATCTCTATCATCACCTTATCCATCATAGCTTTGCATCTAGCTTCTTCAATCTCCTGCTTGGACCTCCTAGGCTTAGGAAAAGGAACCTTAGGCTTGTAGGCTTGTTGTGAATCGGATGGTTGAACTGGAAGAGAAACCGAAGTTGGTTGTGGGGGGTGTCGATCGTCGCTTGTGGTGCATTGATCGACGCTGGATGGTGGTTGCATCGATCGATGCTGCTTTGTATCGGTCGATGCAACATCAGCTACCAGATAGTTGTCTTCTTCCTTCACCGAAATTTCATTACAAACATGTTTGGGGTTCGACTCAGTTCTTCCAGGGAGAAAACCTTCTTGCCGTTTAACAGACCCAACAATCTGAATAACTTGATTCTCTAGCTCCTTGATATGAATGTTTAATGCATCGATCTTCCCGTTCAGCTCAGTATAGACATTGTCAATCTTCCCATTGAATGTCACTGTCAACTGCTCTTGAACTTGAAGAATCTGCTCAAACATAGCCTCCATTCTACTCTCAGAAGTCTGTGGAGGTGGAGACTGATAAGAGGAAGTACCATAGGTCCTTGTAAAGTTGTTGTTCTGCTGTTGCTTCTGGTAATCCGGCTTAGGAGTATAGCCTGAAGAGTTCCCACTGTAAGGTCTGTTGCTCTGCTGATTTCCAAACTTCTGACCCTAATACCCAGCTCCATACACATAGGTGACATCTTCTTCTGTAGTCTCTGGCTGTGGTTCAAAAATCTCAACATTTTCAGTAAAATGGACAGACTTCTTTCCCACAAGAAGATTGTGAACTGAATCTAGCTTAGCATTAACTGAAGCTAGCTGATTTGAGTCATGGCCTTCATGTGCCCTTTTCCGCTCTAGGTCTGCATTCTTGGTACTGTTGCTTGATGCTAGCCTCTCTATCAACTTTTCAGCCTCATCTGGGTACCTTGTCTTGAAGTTCCCATCACTAGCATCATCCAAAGCTATCTGATACCTTAAATCAATCCCGCTGAAGAAAATACTAATCAGCTGCACCTCTGAGAACCCATGATGCGGACAATCTCTCTGGTATGCTTTGAACCTTACCCAAGCAGCTTTGTAAGATTCAGCTGGTCCTTGTCTAAAGGTGGAGAGCTTAATCCTTAGCTCATCAGACATCGCATCATCATAGAAGTAGTTC
Organism: Camelina sativa; assembly: GCF_000633955.1. NCBI lineage: Eukaryota > Viridiplantae > Streptophyta > Magnoliopsida > Brassicales > Brassicaceae > Camelina > Camelina sativa. The sequence goes on along the minus strand of NC_025688.1, from coordinate 2,121,247 downwards.
AAGAATGCCACCTTGATGTTTTGCCAGGTTGTCAGAGATCCCGGTTTGAGTTGTCTTAGCCAATGAGAAGCTTCCCTAGCAAGAGAGTAGGGGAAAATCTTGCAACAGAGATAGTCCTCTGTAACTCCATTAGCTTTGATGCTTGTGACTATATCCTCAAAATGCTCAATGTTGTCTAGAGGCTTCTCATGCGGCAAGTTCTAGAATGGTCTTTGTCCAACAAGAGCGAAGTAGACAGACTTCAGCTCAAAATCATTCCTTGGGAATGGAGGAGGGACAATTGCGGAGCGGTTCTCATAGAATAAGTCTGGTCTGTTGAAGTCCACAAGAGTCTTAACAAGCTCTCCATTGTTATCCCTTCTACCCTGAGGGTTCTGCTGGTCGTTACCATCCAAATCCGCACCATTCGCACCAGCTCTGGCATTGCGTCGATCGACGCCAACGTTGCGTCGGTCGATGCCTTCTTGGTTGCATCGATCGATGCCATCATTGTGTCGCTCGACGCCACGTGCATCCTCCTCAACCACGACGAGTTCTTCCTGAATAACTTGTCCTTTAGCATCAAGTTTCTGGCCTTGCTCGTTGTACACATTGCCCTCTTGGCTGCTTCTGTGTTATCACGCTCTAGTTGTCCTAACTCTTGGTTTGTAAGCTTAACAATCAGACCAGTATGATTTTTCCTGGTGCTAGGCTTAGGCATGTACTTGAAACACACAAGAGAAAAGAAACAAAAGCGTGTGAGTAAAATAAGAAAAGAAAAATTTAGACAAAATCAAAGACTTTAATCTAATGGTAAATCAAAAGAGTCCCTGACAACGACACCAAAATTTGATATGCTCAAATTTAACTCTGAGCTACTCTCTCAAATTAAGAGATCACTGTAGTATTTAGAGATCGTATCCACAAAGACTCTAGATCACACAATAGATTTATTAATCTTTTAATTATGCTAAACCAAAATATTAATTTTAAAGCAATGCAAAAACAGAATTCAAAAGTGTTGTAAATTCAGGAATTAAAAACGCTAGGCCTAGGGAAATTCTCAGGAAATCATGGAAAATCATATCAATTAATTAAGTAAGCAGGATTCAATAATTAAGCACCGTTTTTGAACTCTAAACACAATTGTAAAATAAATCAGTTCTCACTGCAAATATTATTCAAGTTTTAAAACCCAAAAATCCAAATCTCTTTGCAAAATTCAAGTTAAAAACCAGCAATAAAATCAAGTTTAGATAAGTTCACAAAATTACTAAATCAAATCTCTTTGCAAGAAGTAATTTTGCTCACCAAAGGTTTTTGTCAGGAAAATCAATTATATTCTCATAACAATCAATAATCCTAAGATTTAAATCCAGGTGACTAATCAAAGATCTAGCATTAAGAACAACATATGGTGAAGAACAAGAAAGATAATGAATCCAAACAATTAATCAATCTAAAAATCCATGAAATCTCTAATGAGAAACCCTAAACCTAACAAGCAGATCTACTCAGACATAATTGTAAGAACACAAATCATGAATAAAATAGATAGCATTAAGAGATTAAAAGAAGAAGAAAAGGAGTTCTGAATCTTCTCTCCAAAAAATCTCTAAAATCTCTCAGGGTTTTGCTCTCAAAAGTTGCAGGAAAAAAATAAACCTTAGGTCTAAACAGTGACCATAAAAATCCTATATATATTCCTAAAACACGTCCAGGGACTAATGATGCAAATATGGAAAACTTTAGGACAGCTTTGTAAATCTTCAAAACTTGTGGGAAAACTTCCGATTTGTCTGCTGGATGATGCATCGATCGACACCATCACTTGCATCGACCGATGCAAGTCTCTGAACTTGTCTCCCAACTTCACAGCTTAGCCTCAATGCTTGAATGTGCTCCAAATCCTCCTATTTAGCTCCATTATACTCTCATCCATGCTAAATCCTATAAAGACTCAAAAGACTCTAAAAATACCAAAAAGACTCTATAAATAAGACTTATATCATGGCTAAAAACACCTAAAAACCATGATATATCACTACGGTGACCATCAATATTCATGCAACGATAGCCTTTGTGATTCATTGGGTACCCTAGGAAGATACATGGAGTGGACCGTGGCGCCAGCTTGTGTGCAAAAGTGGCAAGGGTATTCGGATAGCACAAGCACCCAAATGTGCGAAGGTAGTCGTACCGTGGTGGAATGTTGAACAGCTTCGTGTACGGCCCCTCATTGTTGATCGCCGAGGAGGGAAGGAGATTGATTGTGTAGACGGCTCTGAAGAGAGCCTCAACTCAATACGATAGTGGTAGGGATGCTTGGTGGAGGAGGGTACAAACGAGGTTGTTGATTGTGCGTAGCGTCCGTTCCGCCCGGCCGTTTTGTTGAGACGTGTGTGGACAGGAGAAGAGAATAGTTGTACCGACAGAGGATAAATGTGCCAAGAACCCCCGATTATTGTATTCACCACCATTGTCGCATTAAATGGATTTTATGGTGCGGTGGAATTGTGTTCGAACAAAAGCGGAGAAGTGGAGGTACTTACCGAACATATCACTCTTTCACTGCAATGGATAAACCCATATGAAATGTGTGTAATGATAAATGAATAAGAGATAATATTTGATTCTGGTAACACTCAAAACGGGAGATGTCCAAATATCAGAATGAATAAGATCAAATGGTTGAGAAACAGAACTGTTTGATGAATAAAACGGGAAACGAACGTGTTTACCAAGATGACACGCTTGACACAAAGTTGTCAAGTCAGTCTTATTGTAAGAGATTTTATTGGAAGAGAGAACACGTGAAGAACGGCATTGCCAGGGTGACCAAGGCGGTGATGCCAAGTCGTACTACGTGCGGGAACAGAAACAAAAGTCTCGACGACCATGTAACCCCATGGTTGGTGTGGATTTGACCAGGAGTTATTGTAGCGGCCACGTCCTCTTTTCTAACGACTGCCACGACCGCGACCTCTGTATCTGTGACCTTGATGTCCGGTCTAATTGCCGCGTGAGGACTGTTGATCCGTCGTGGTGTATAAAATGTTTGGTGAGGATGTGTCAGACGGCGGGCTTGGAGTGGGTTTCACGTTTTTGGACAGACGTGTCTCTTCAAGTTGCATTATGGATCGGGCGATGGTGAATGTCGGGTACGGGGACTTGTGCTTGATGACGTTGATGATGGAGTCGAACTTGTCATTAAGTCCGTTTAGCATATACATGACGAGTTGGCGATCAGTAACCGGAGAGTCAACGTTGGCTAAGAGATCGGCAAGCGTCTTCAGTCGTTTGCAGTATTCAGCGACGGTAGAGTCACTGATGGTGAGAGTGCGGAGTTCGGTGTCGTACTCCATTGCGCGCGCCTCTTTGTTGTTACGAAAGAGGTCTTCGATAGTAAGCCAAAGTTCACGGGCGGTAGATTTGGTTTTGAGAACGGTGTCGAGGATGAACTCCAAAATTGTGCCGTATATCCACATTTTTGACCAGGCCATCATGTTCGTTCCACTGTTGTTGTGTCGCCGAAGTTGCAGTGGATATGCCGTCGAGGTGGCCGAGAACTCCGAAACTGAGACAATGAGTCTCAAAAAGTTCTCTCCACACGATCATAATTCATTTTGGTCATGTCAAGGGTAATCAGAATGTACGCCTTGATCTGTGAGATGTCAAAAGGTATATTAGACTTTGGAGTTGCGTCGGCCATGACGTTATGCAAACAGTATGAATCGAAAATAAATGCAGAGGAGAAGGAGAGAAAAAGCAGAGAGAAGACGGAAGTAAGGCAAAGAAGAAGAAAAAGAGAGAAGAACGAAAAACAGAGGAAGCGGAGATGGATAGAGCAAAACTAGTTGTAGACTAAAGGCTTCTGATACCATGTTATAAGTGAAACTCCGTGAAGATTATCATTCAACATAGAAAGGTATATATAGAGTACAAAGTGTGAAGATAGGATCATATCTATACTAAGAGATATTCTAGAGATATTCCTATTAACATATATCCAAGATCTCATAGGATCTTAACTATCTAACTAACATGTTGCAATTGGTGTAATTTGGTATAACTTTTGAAGTTAAATAACTCACGCTAATAAAGAATATTCATAATTCTTAATAGAGCTTTTGGGTAGAGCAAGCGAATGGGAAAAGGTGTATCATGTTATCAACGATGAACCTCTGAGTCATGTGGGGAAATATCCTTCATAGTTGGAAACAGATTCCAAATCCTCGAGCTAGGTATCCTTTTTCATTATCTTTTGTATTAATAATGGCTCGTTTAGATGATTATAATGCTGAAAATGTTTATTTGTGTATGACAGGTTTGAAAAAGTAGGGGAGCTTCTCGAAGAACGTTGGTTCGAGATTCGGGGTAAAATAAATACTCGTGTCCTATCTCCCAAAACTCGTTACTCTGTCTATATTGTGTTCATGAAAGCAGATATATGTTATGGTTTTGCGGATGTGGCAATAGAAGTTGTAGTTGGAGTGGTGGGACAGTATTTACAAGAATCTTCTAGAAGATATCTATGCTTTGATGAGGCTATGAAAGGGATTTTTTCTGAGAAGGGAGATGGAAAGAAAGAACTTAGTGAAACCAAAGAGCAGAAAAGATGGGTGGATGGAGTTAGAGCTTGGGGAATTCTTTAATGAAGGAGGATTAATGAGTAGTGATGAAATTGAGATGAGTGTTTTAAAGACTAAGCGGCTCCATTGGAGACGTGGTTTGATCGTTCAAGGAATTGAAATCCGTCCTGTGAAAATCCGGTAATGAATGCCAAAACACTAGTTAGACGTTTACATTCAGCCGCTCATCGATCTATTGGTAGTGTTAATTGACTATGCCACAGAGTGAAGAAGTTATTTAATTGACTATGCCACAGAGTGAAGATGTAAACCGGCTTCCTACAATGGAGAGGACGGTTAGATGATTCCGGTTTTGTTTTGGTATGAGTCTAAAGTCGACGTAAGTTTAAAACTTTTGTATATCTTGGGAAAACATATTGTAGTAGGCTCAAATTTTGGACGGTAATCATGTAACCGTGAATTTGAAATTTTTGGTTCTAATGAAACATCATTTGAGTTGACGACAAGATGTAACCGGTATCTAAAACCCTACAATGCCGGGAATATGGGGATCCAAGTAGAAAAGACTGCAAAAATGAATATTTAACTGGTTAATATAGACATGTTTCCCACTTGAAAAACTCGATAAAAACAAACATAGTGTATAGAATTCAGTATATATTATTCAACTAGTTAAATATTCCTCTGGTTTTTTGTATTTGTTGTTCTATAGTAAAAATTTTGTTTTCCAATACTTGTCGTTTTAGGTTTCCAATGCATATATTTGGTAAAAATACCAATTTTATCTCAACTATTTTAATGTTTTGACCAAGAAAAAAATTAGAAAATGTATTAAAGAAAGGATATAATAAAACATTAATCCCCTATATAATAAAACGGAAGTACACAACATTGTTTTGTATACTATATAATTTTAATAACTTAGTTACAAATATGTTATAGATTAAGTTTTATATTATTTGTATAGTCTGGATTTATTGTTTCCAAAAACCTTAAAGAGAATATTCTAAAGAATCATTTGATATCATCTAACTTACCATATTAATTTTTTTTATTAAATTATTAATCAAATAAAATCCTTTGATATCTAACTTAACATATTAATTTGTTAATTATTATTAAAATTTACCTCTCATTTTTATATATGAGTCTATTTTGTGAAACAAATAAATTATTATATTATTTATTATAATTAAAAAATAGATTTATTTTCGGATATACCATACGTTGAATTGTTTTTAAAAAATAAATGTTTCAATCTATAAAATATTTAAATTTTATTAATATTATTCTTTAAAAATAATATATATTGAATTACTATTTTTACTGAGTAATGGGTCAAAAATTGAATATTTAAATTCAATTTCATATTTTTTGTTGAATTTTATAATTTTATATAATATAATAAACTTTAAATAATTTATTTTGAAATATTTTTAAAATATTGAAACTTGATATTAAAGTTAGAAACTATAAACACTCTAAATTGGTTTGTTATAGCATTGTCAATAATATGTCAATATAATATGAAAGAATAAAAAAAAACAAGTATATTAAAACAAAAAGTATAACAATATATTAAATTACTCATAATATAATAACTTGCTTTTTAAAAACTAAATTCACAAAATTATGTCTTATAATGACATTAAAGTCATCATATAGAATATACATTGTTGAAATAACTTCACGTATATAAACTAATACAACATATTAAATTTTTATTTTAAAATAGAAAATATACAAAATTTTGTATAAAATAAAATTTAACCAATGTTATAGCATGGGTAATTATCTAGAATCATTAACAATAAAAAACATACAAAATAAGTGTCTTTTTCAAGTTATCATATTTAACATATGATTTTAGTGCATAATATTTTATCCAAAAAATATTTTAAAAATAATCACACAAATTATATTTTATAAAAAAATTACAATATAAATAAAATAAATTTCAACCCGTGCTCTAGCACGGGTCTTAATCTAGTCTATTTTCTTAATCTGTGTGCAAAGCTCTAGAACGACAATTAAAAAAACTCGGAGGGAGTATTAGTTTAAATTTCATCTTGTTTGTTTGTTTGTTTGCATCGTGGAATTCAATTCTAATTCATGCATTTTTCAGTATTTCTTATTGTTTTGAGTTTTTTTTTTCCTCTCTCAAAATTCTGTAGTGGAGTTTGGAGGTAGATTTCAATTCCCATAATCTAGGCAACTCCTATTTCCTAAATCCTAATGACTCATTTTGATTAGGGAACCAAAGCGTTATTAAAGGAATTGAATTCGGCCCAACGGATAGCCGGTAAATTGATAGTGTAAGTTTACTGTGGAAGAATGAATGGTTTAATAAAGGAGCTTTGGTTATAAATTTGTGTTGTACTCTCTTCAGAGAAAAAAAGAACAAGACATATTACATGATTTAAACTTTGTGGAAGTAATATAATAACTTAAGAGAATAAGAGTTGAGATCCCATTACAAATTAGCTGAATTTATTTGATAGTTAAGATACTGAAACAACTATGGCCGTAAAATATTTCCAAATTAAAAAACCAAAACCGACTTTTAAATTTTTAAATACACTAAAACACAAGGAGCGTGACTTGTGTGAGGAAGGAATCACGGAGTTAACTCAATATGGGCAAACAAGGGCAGTTTAAATACGTGTGCACGACTTTTTTATAGATATATTTAGCATCAGGAGACGACTTAGACGATTCTTTAAATTCTTAGCTTCGAGGCGAAGAAAGACGATATACCTAATTACAATGGGCCAAAAACACGGCGTTGACTCTAGAGGCAAAGGCAGAAAAGTTCCCAGTTCTTCATCGATGAAGCAAAAACACCACGTCGAATCTAGCGGTGGAGGCGGAGGAGAAATCGTTCTGGGGCCTTCGCCATTCGATGACTTGCCAGAGGAGTGCATCTTTAAGATAATCTCTCTTACAAGTCCACGGGACGTGTGCATCTCCGCTTCAGTTTCAAAATCTTTTGCATGTGTGGTCAAGTCAGATTGCATATGGGAGAAGTTTCTTCTGTCGGAGTATGAATCTTTGGTTCCTCCGTGGAGAGCTTTCTCATCGAAGAAAGAACTTTATTTCACTCTTTGCTACGATCCTGTTCTAATTGAAGATGGCAAAAAGGTATGTATATATGCCCATCAATCAGTTTTACATTTTTTTTTTTTTAACATGTGAGAACGATGTATCTGTCTAGCTCTCGCCTTCAAACTGAAATTGGTGTATGGAGATATCTGTTAGAAATTTATGTGGAAACTATCATCTATTCAAATACCCTGGAGTAATTTGGTATAGTTATTAAGATCAAATTCATGCATCTATTTAAATATTTCTGATCGTTTAATTTGAGATTTGTTTGTCTTTTTTTGTTTTTTTTTTTAAATCAAAGAGCTTTTGGTTAGAGACAGCGAGTGGTAAAAAGTGTGTAATGTTAGCTGCAAAGGAACTGTGGATCACAGAGGGTAATAATCTTGACCATTGGCAATGGATTAAACTTGCTGAATCTAGGTATCCTTTTTTACTTAAATTCGATTGTAATGACTCAATTTACTATAGTTATGGTGACTAGTCATTTAGTATATAAGAAATAGATGTTCTTCTATCGTATAAATATAGAATTAATTAAATCGATGTATATTGTATATTATAAAACTTTTTTTATTAGTACAACCAAATCGTAAATGGGATATTACATCTAGCGGAATGTTGATCAGATGTGGTATGCAGTTTTGAAAAGGTACCAGAGCTTCTCAATGTTTGCTCTTTCGAGATGGGTGGTAGTATGAGTACGCAGATTCTATCTTTAGGAACTCATTACACAGCTTACATCGTGTACAAGTTAAAGGACGTACGTCATGGCTTACGAGACTTGCCTATACAAGTTGGTGTTGGATTTAAAGGACAAGAAATGCCTAAACGATTCATATGCTTTGACGATAAATTCAAAAAATTGCCAAAGAAGAGGGGTGATGGGTGGATGGAGGCAGAGATTGGGGATTTCTTCAATGAAGGAGGATCAATGGGTTATGATGAAATTGAGGTGAGTATTGTAGACGTTGCAATACGCCCCAATCCGAAGGGTGGTCTGATCATTGAAGGAATTGAATTCCGACCAAAGGGATAGTCAGTAAAGTATTTTCGGTTTATTGTAATTTGTAATGGAAGAACGGTTTGGTTATTTTCAGGTTCTGTTTATATTGTAATCTTTTTGAGAAAAAAAAATATACTTTGTGAATCAGAAAGTAAATTAGCGCAGTCAAATATTTTTAATCAAACTTTACTAAGATAATTAATTAACCAACGTGAGATCCTAATATAGTAATATATTCCTAATCATCTTTACATGACTTGATTTTATTATATTGTTTGTTTGTACGAATATTTCCAAAAACCTACCAAAACCAACAGCATACAGACAAAAAGAACGTGCACGTACGTTGATGCAAGGAAGGGTAGTTTCGTATAATATACATATGGACGACTTGAAACGAGTCTTTGTTTTTTGAATATTTTAGCGGCAGAGACTATTTCTTGAAAGTCTCAGCTTGCAGATCAAGAAAGCTATCGATGGGCCAAAAACACGGCGTTGACGCAAGAGGCAAAGGTGGAAAATTTTGTGGTTGTTGGGAGATTATCACCGAATTTATCAATGGTTCTTCGCCCTCTTTCGATGACTTGCCAGACGATTGCTTATCTATCATAAGCTCTTTCACAACTACTCCACGGGACGCGTTCCTCGCTGCTTTGGTTTCGAAAAGCTTCAGATTGCAGTTCGATTCCGATAGTGTATGGGAGAAGTTTTTACCTTCGCCGGATTATGTATCTCAGATTCCGAAATCGCGAGTTTTCTCATCCAAGAAGGAGCTCTATTTCGCTCTTTGCGATCCTTTTCCAAACCACAATGGCAGAATGGTATAATATTATTTATACATCCCTCAGTTTTTACACTTTTGAGACTAATCATGTGTCACCTTCTAATTCAATTTATGAATGGACTTTGTTAGAGAATTATATATAGCAACAGGGATTTGAATAAACTCATGTTATGATTAAATCCTCCTTCATATTCTCCCAAAACTAGTGGATTGGCTCATCTTCTTTTTTATATTTTTTTTATTTTTCTTTTTGCAATGTGGGATTAAGTTCTAATTCATGCATGATTCAGTAGTTCTTACTTTTTTTAGTTTTTTTTGTTCTCTCCCCAAAATATATAGAGCTTCAGGTTAGATAAAGCGAGTGGGAAGAAGTGCGTAATGTTATCTGCAAGGAAACTATTGATCCGAGGGGCAACAAATCCTCGATATTGGAAATGGATTTCAATTCCTGAATCTAGGTAACTCCTTTTCTTAATGACTTATTTTAACTCCTTTTGCAACATGGAAGAATATACTGGCTTTACATTACATAAATATAAGATTTGATTACATCACTATAAAGTTCATATCTCTTATGCAAAAGATTAATTAAGAAGCTAACTGTATTGGGAAAAATGTTGCACGTACGCGTTGTGTTATGCAGGTTTGAAAAAGTACCAGAACTTCTTGATATAGATACTTTCAACATACGTGGTGCCTTGAATACTCGAAACATATCCCCAGGAACTCATTATTCAACTTACATTGTATACACAAAAACATCTCATTGTTATGGCTTTCAAAATTGTCCCATACAAGTTGGAGTTGGATTTCATGGATATGTAATGCCTAAGACATCCATATATTTGGATACGGTAAAAAAGTGGCCAGGAAGGAATATAGAGTATTCAAAAAAGAGGAAAGATGGGTGGATGGAGGTAAAGATTGGGGATTTCTTCAATGAAGAAGGATTTATGGGTTTCGATGATCTAATTGAGGTGAGTGTTCTAGATGTTACTCGCCGCCTTAGTACGAAGAGAGGTGTGATTATTGAAGGCATTGAATTCCGGCCAAAGGATACTAGTCAGTAAATCGGTTTATGATTTCATTCAGGTTATGTTTTTGTTGTACTACTTTTGGGGGAAAAAGAAAACAAAAAGATTCTGTGACATGATTCAAAGTATGTGGATTGCAAGGATTGTGATTTGGGTCCTAGAAATTGTGAAGCATTAACTTCTTTTGTATAGTAACTAGAATTGCTTATGGATCAAGCATCATCTAAAAGGCTCGTTTTAGTAATCTTGATGTGTATCCTTCACCTTCTAAAATTCCATAACCAGAAAAAAAAGAAAACATAATCTTAAAAGTAAATGTTGTGAATTCGGATGAACAGAAACAAAATAAGAAAGACTTTGAAAAGAGAAACAGAGTGTTCTTGAGGCGAATACCCTTTGTCTAGGGTTTATATTATTAATCTGANATGTGAGTCTCCATCCCAAGAATCTTCTTTGCAGCACCAAGATCCTTCATCTCAAANGCCTTATATAGGCCCCAAAAAACCCGATACAATAGGAAATAAAACATCTTGTGAATCTTCTAGAATCTATTACACTGTACAGGCGGCTGCGCCGCCTACACCCCCAAAATCCTAACCCTAAGTTGCCTTGAGTCGGTCTCTACAAAAGCTCAGTAAAAGCTCTGTACGTCTTACACAGTCTTTTACATCTTTTGTAGACATCTTCAGAGATTTCAAGTCACTTTAACAACAAACTCTATCTTGAAGACAAAATCTCATTGACTTCAACTTCAACTCCTTATTATCTTTTGGGGGAACCTTTTGTCTTCATCTAGCAATGAAAGACCTGGAGAAAATCCAAGTAGTGCTTGAACTTCTCCATGGTGACAGGCTTGGTCAACATATCAGCCGCATTCTCAGACGTGTACACCTTCTGCAGTAAAATCACACCAGAAACTGATAACTCTCTGATCTTGTGATATCTTACCTCAATGTGCTTTGTCCTACCATGATACAATTGATTCTTTGCCAGATATAAAGCACTCTAGCTATCACGGTGTAGCTGAACTCCACCTTGCTCAACACCCAATTCCATTACAAGTCCTCTAACCCATAATGCCTCCTTAGTTGCCTCTCCTATTGCCATGTACTCGGCTTCAGTGGTTGACATTGCAACTACAGACTGCAACACAGACTTCCAACTTATAGGTGCTCCAGCAAGAGTAAATACATACCCGGTTGTAGACCTTCTGTTATCAAGATCACCTGCATAATCTGAATCAACGAAACCCACAACTTCTGCCTTGCACTCATGTCCTCCAAACATGAGACCACGATCTGTAGTACCCTTCAAATACCTGAGAATCCATTTCACTGCATTCCAGTGCTCCCTCCCAGGTTTAGACATGTACTTACTGATTTGACTAACAGTTTGAGCCAAATCTGGTCTTGTGAAAACCATCGCATACATCAGACAACCAACTGCACTTGCATAAGGAACTTGTGCCATGTTTCTGATCTCATCATCAGAAATAGGGCACTGACGTGCTGAGAGCTTGAAGTGATTCGCTAGAAGAGTAGACACAAGTTTTGCATTCTTCATGTCAAACCTTTCAAGTATCTTCTCAATGTAGCTTCTTTGAGATAACCACAATCTCTGAGAACTCCTATCCATGTGAGTCTCCATCCCAAGAATCTTCTTTGCAGCACCAAGATCCTTCATCTCAAACTCTTCTCCCAATAGCCCTTTCAACTCAACAATATCATCCATATTGCTTCCAGCAATGAGCATATCATCAACATACAACAACAGAAATATGGGAGAATTGTTACCAACATTCTTCACATAAACACAACAGTCATACTCACATCTCTGGTACTCTATCTGCAACATGTAAGTATCAAAACGTTTGTACCACTGTCTATGAGCCTGCTTCAGCCCGTATAAAGATCTTTTCAGTCTGCATACAAGCGCCTCCTCTCCAGACTTGACAAACCCTTCAGGTTGCTCCATATAGATCTCTTCCTCCAAATTCCCATGGAGAAATGCTGTCTTCACATCCATTTGCTCAAGATGCAAATCCCAGCAAGCTACCAGTCCCAACACAACACGGATGGACGTGTGTCGAACTACAGGGGAGAAAATCTCGTCATAATCAACCCCTGCCCTCTGTGAGTACCCTTTCGCTACTAGTCTCGCCTTGAAAGTCACAATTTCCTTCTCAGAGACTCCTGTTTTCCTCTTGAAGACCCACTTGCAACCAATTGATTTCTTCCCCTTTGGAAGTGTTGTAAGCTCCCATGTCTGATTCTTGTTCNTCAGGTTTAGACATGTACTTACTGATTTGACTAACAGTTTGAGCCAAATCTGGTCTTGTGAAAACCATCGCATACATCAGAAAATCAACTGCACTTGCATAAGGAACTTGTGCCATGTTTCTGATCTCATCATCAGAAATAGGGCACTGACGTGCTGAGAGCTTGAAGTGATTCGCTAGAAGAGTAGACACAAGTTTTGCATTCTTCATGTCAAACCTTTCAAGTATCTTCTCAATGTAGCTTCTTTGAGATAACCACAATCTCTGAGAACTCCTATCCATGTGAGTCTCCATCCCAAGAATCTTCTTTGCAGCACCAAGATCCTTCATCTCAAACTCTTCTCCCAATAGCCCTTTCAACTCAACAATATCATCCATATTGCTTCCAGCAATGAGCATATCATCAACATACAACAACAGAAATATGGGAGAATTGTTACCAACATTCTTCACATAAACACAACAGTCATACTCACATCTCTGGTACTCTATCTGCAACATGTAAGTATCAAAACGTTTGTACCACTGTCTATGAGCCTGCTTCAGCCCGTATAAAGATCTTTTCAGTCTGCATACAAGCGCCTCCTCTCCAGACTTGACAAACCCTTCAGGTTGCTCCATATAGATCTCTTCCTCCAAATTCCCATGGAGAAATGCTGTCTTCACATCCATTTGCTCAAGATGCAAATCCCAGCAAGCTACCAGTCCCAACACAACACGGATGGACGTGTGTCGAACTACAGGGGAGAAAATCTCGTCATAATCAACCCCTGCCCTCTGTGAGTACCCTTTCGCTACTAGTCTCGCCTTGAAAGTCACAATTTCCTTCTCAGAGACTCCTGTTTTCCTCTTGAAGACCCACTTGCAACCAATTGCTTTCTTCCCCTTTGGAAGTGTTGTAAGCTCCCATGTCTGATTCTTGTTCAGACTAACTGTCTCCTCTGTCATAGCAGCAATCCATTCTTCCTTTTCAGGACTTTTAATAGCTTCACGAGATGGATCATCTGTACTAATCATCAGAGTATAGCTAGCCATATCTTCATACCCATATCTCACAGGTGCCTTCACTACACGCTTTTCCTTGGTTGCAGCCAAACTCCCCTCTGTACGTATCTGATTACCCTTCTTCCCCACCTTTGGAGACTGCTCCACCTCAGGGGTTTGCTCATCTGCTTCCGTTGCTGGTCTAGCATCACTAGACTCCTCTTCATCCTCCGCTATCTTTGAACCAGTATCAGCCTCAATGCTTACATGAACTCGTTCTGAACTCGCCTGCAGCAGCATGTACTGCTCATCAAACACCACATCTCGACTGATCACTCTTTTCTTAGCCTCAGGATCCCATAAATTGAAACCTTTCACGCCTTTCTCAAAACCCAGAAAAATGCACTTCTTGGACTTCGAAGCCAGCTTTGATCTTTCATCGTTGGGAACAAACACATAAGCTGGACATCCAAAGATTCTCAAGTTTGATAGATCAATGTCTACCCCAGTCCATACCTCTTCAGCAACCTTTCCTTCTAAAGAAACCCTTGGCAATCTATTGATGAGGTAGACTGCCATGTATACTGCTTCAGCCCAGAAGATCTTCGGGAGTCTTGCATTCAACCGCAAACACCTTGCTTTCTCTGCAATAGAACGATTCATCCTTTCACTTATACCGTTCTGTTGTGGTGTTTTCCGCACTGTAAATTGCCTTTGAATACCCTGCTCCTCACACAGCTTCTGAAACTCTCCATTAGTATACTTTGTACTATTATCAGACCTCAGATACTTCATCTTCCTCCCTGTTTGGTTTTCCACTTCAGCCTTCCAAATCTTAAATTTCTCAAAAACTTCAGATTTCTGCTTCATGAAGTAAACCCAAACCTTCTTAGAAAAATCATCTATAAAGATGACATAGTATCTCCTTCCTCCTAATGAATGTTCTTGTGTAGGCCCCACACATCAGAATGCACATAGTCTAAAAGACTCTTTGTGGTGTGTAGACCTGTCTTGAAAGATGCCTTGGACTGCTTCCCCATCACGCAAAACCTACAAAACCCCATCTTACAATTCTTCAAACCATTCAGAAGACCCCTCTTGTGAAGTTCAGACAAACCATGCTCTCCAATATGCCCCAACCGCATATGCCATAGAGCTGTGTTATCTGTTTCAGTTACCACGGCTGCAGCTCCACCTACAGCCACATTTCCAAGTAAACGATACACACTCCATGTTGTGAGCTGACCCTTCATCAACACCATATCTCCTTTGCGCACATTCACACAGTTATCATCATCAGTTTTGAACCTGAATCCGTCCCTGTGAAGTGTACCAAGAGATATCAGATTCTTCTTCTCCGTTGGAAGATGCCTCACTTCAGTCAAAATCCTGAAAGTGCCATCATGCATCCGAAATTTGATTTGTCCAATACCAACAACGCTGCAGCTTCTATTGTCAGCCATTCGAATAGTACCAAAATTTCCAGCCTGATACGTGTCAAACCAATGCTTGTTTGAAGTCATGTGGAATGAACAGCCTGTATCCAGTATCCAAGAATCTGTGTGATTGTTTTTAGTCACTGCAAGCAAATCGAACTCGACCTTCACTGCGTCTTCTGCCTGAACCACGTTCACAGAACTAGATGAACCTCCCGTCTTGTTCTGCTCCTTGTTTAGAGGACAATCTCTCTTATAGTGTCCTGGTTTCTGACACTTATAACAGATTATCTTCTTCATCTTGCCATCTCTTTGCTTTCCCTTGTTCTTCTGTACTCCGCTACCTTGAATTATACTCACATATAGTCCATCACCTTGAGGGTTGTCACTGCTACCACCACCATGCTGTTGGCGTCGGTTATGATGTCCAAGCAGGGAGTCTGTCGCTGACTGCAGACTTATCGTTTCTTTGTCAGCCAATAGTGCAGTCACCAACGTCTCATATACATGATTCAAAGAACACAACAGCAGCATGGCCTTATCCTCGTCCTCAACTATAACACCCACACGCCCTAGATCTCCAGTGATCTGGTTGAATTGGTTAATATGCTGGACCAGATTTGGTCCTTCAGCCATCTTAAACCAATACAGCCTCTGTTTCAGGTACAACTTGCTAGATGGGGACTTCGACATGTACATCTTTTCTAGCTTATCCCAGATCTCTTTTGAAGATCTGAGCTCTAGAACCTGATGCACGACTTCATCTCCAAGACATGTTCGTATCATTGAACCCGCCTTATCCCTCATCTCATCCCAGTCATCCTGTGAGATCGCTTCTGGCTTTGTGTCTAACAAAGCTTTCTTCATCCCTTGCTGATTCAGCATGTCCTTCACCTGGGTCTGCCAGAGACAGAAGTTTCCTATTCCATTGAAACATGGAACCTCAAACTTCACGGAACTCGTCATTGAACCTGGCGCTCTGATACCAGTTGTTGTGAATTCGGATGAACAGAAACAGAATAAGAAAGAATTTGAAAAGAGAAACAGAGTGTTCTTGAGGCGAATACCCTTTGTCTAGGGTTTATATTATTAATCTGATGAACAACCTTACAAACCCCTAGTCTCCTTATATAGGCCCCAAAAAACCCGATACAATAGGAAATAAAAGATCTTGTGAATCTTCTAGAATCTATTACACCGTACAGCCGGTTGCGCCGTCTACACCCCCAAAACCCTAACCCTGCCTTGAGTCGGTCTCTACAAAAACCCAGTAAAAGCCCAGTAAAAGCCTTGTGCGTCTTACACAGTCTTTACATCTTTTGTAGACGTCTTCAGAGATTTTAAGTCACTTTAACAACAATAACATTTACATATCCCTTTAACAATATATACAAACGAATTAGAACTAAGATAGATAATGTAAGTTCAAGAGTTTTTTTTCTGAATTTGGGAGTGGACCATTTGTTCAAGAGTTTTTTCTGACTTTTGGAGTGGACCCTTGGCTTTTGCCCCTCTCCCGCCCCCTTGAGCCGGTTCTGTACTTAACTACTCCGAGATCTTAGCCGTATAAGGCTATAATCCTACCTGACTTGATGTTATATGGTCACTGATGGTTAGTGTTACACAAAACACGTGCAAAGAAGGATAGTTCCGTAGATATGGATGGACAACCTCAAACAAGTTTTTGTACACATAAATTCAGTAAAAGTGACAGTGGACCAAAACACTGTTACAACTTACAGTAACAGACGACGTTAAAACGGACACAATATAGGGTTTGGTTTCTTGGGTCAAAAAGATATAGGGCAAATCGCCATAACAATTTCTAGAAATTTAACATTTATATATATATATATATATATATATTTTAAGTATCTTCGTTTATCAATTTAATATTTTTTTAAAAATTGTAATTTTTATATTTTGATTAGTTTTATATCATTTATTTATTTTGAAACAAAAACTTAAATTTACAAATATTTTATTATATCTATTTTATTTCCATAGATTAAACATTTTCAAACTTAAATTTACAAATATTTTATTATATATTTATTTTCTTTCCATAGATTTTACTTTTTCGTTTACCTTTATTTTAAATATTTTAAATAATCCTAATTTAATTATTTTCGTTTATCAATTTAACATTTTTAATAAATTAAATTTTTTATATTTTGATTAGTTTTATACCAATTATTTATTTTGTAGAGAAAAACTTAAATTTACAAATATTTTATTATATTTATTTTTTTCCATAGATTAAACTTTTTCCTTTTTTAAAAAATATTATAAAAATGTTAAATATTGAAGTGGCTAATTCCTATTGGATGTTAATAATACCGAAAGTTTTGTGAATTATAAAAAAATTAAATAATGAAGTGGTTAATCTTTATTGGATGTTTTAAATCCTATGTGGACAGCATTATAACCTTATAGCTCCTACTTTTATTTAGTATAGATTTTGGGGTGAAAAAAGTAATAGCTTTTGCATATGTTTTGCTTATTTTTTCATATATTATACTTTATTTTTTATATGTATATATATATTATATATATATATGTGTGTGTGTAAAATGATTATAACATATTGATAGAGTTGTACTAAAACGAATTATCATTAAAGTGATGTAAAAATATCATCATTAACCTTATCAAGAAAATTAATTTTATTTTAGATTTTGTAAATTTTTAATTTATTGACAGTTTTGAAATCTTCTTATTTATATCATGAACATTAGCCAAAATCAATCATTTATTTATTTTAAAGTCACTCATTCCAAGCAGAGAAGAGAGATGATAACTTGAAATCCTCTCTCCACAAACACCTTTTGAAACAATGACACTGAACTCAGATATCTACATTTGTAAGATCATAATCATCAGAGCTGTCCAAGCGTAGTCTCCTTGAATGAAGACCTTCCAAAGCTTCATTCTGAAGGGTGGAGGAGGTTGCAAAGACTGAGAAATTGGAGATGAGCTAGCCGAATGCACGAATACCTGTGGTGATGATGTAGATAAGGCGGAGAAATTGCTGGAGACACCGTCTTACAAGCTGAAGCAGAACAAGAAATCTTAAAAGCTGAAGTATCTATAAATCTTTAGTCTGATACTCTGATTGGGCTTAAATTGGTCCATAAAGAGTTTTTTTTTGTGTGTGTGGACAAAATCCTTAAAAAGAGTCCCAAGACAAACATATGATGCCAAAATCTAATTTCTCCATTTATTTGGGGGTGGGGGAAGTCAAAGAAGGAAGTAAATTTTATGTACCAACTAATAAAAAGTTCAAAATTATTCTCATTAATGAACGTTTGAAAAAGAAAAAACTGTTTAATTAAAGTGACGTCAGTGTATTCAAAACTCAAAAATCCCCAAATGAACCCAAAGAATCGATTTGAAATATTAATAATAAACAAATATTAGTTAATTCGTTGTCTAAGCTTTTTTAGTGAGGTCCCTTTTATATAGTTTCATATATGCGATGCTTGTCTTGGTTGTACTTGTACAGCTATAATTTTTATTTAGCTACAAAGATTCTTAAGAACTACTAGTGGCTTTCAGAACATGCATGTGTCATCGTGAGAAAATAATCCCAGAAGATAAGGGATATATACTGGGTCAGCTTATGAAAGTAGCCAAAAAAAATTATAGTTTAATTTTTAGAAAATGGACTTTAATTACATATCAAAAAAATTTGAAAGTTTTTTTAACTTTAAAATACATTATTTTTTTATGTAAAATTAGCATGGTCCTAGCGTAAATATACTCATTGCATATACCTATGAAACCTATTTCTTTTTTATGGCAGAGTAAGTAAATGTCATCGGTCCATTATAAATATCAAAAAAAAATTTATTATTATTTTTTTTTTGGTCATATGTTGATATTTATACTACTAAGTCGAAAGACCAAAATTACATTCGCGAGAATCCCATTCTCGTTTTCGATAGCCATATACAAGATTATATATATCTACTCTTACCATTAGCGTATATGAAATCAGGCCTATACCAAAAAGACTCTTATCAAAAAAGCTACTAGCATTAGAACTCTCTCATCCGCGAATAAGCTATTCAACCAGCTAGGGTGTCCATCTGCAACATAAGATTGAAGCCGACACTCTGCAGTGACACTTTTCGCAATGAGACTAGCTCCTCTGTTTGCTAGTGATCCTTCCAAAATGAATCTCCAGTCTTGAAATCTTCCCAACACTCTCCACAATTCCATCGCTTGATATCTGTAAGAGGGCCAAGCATTTGGTCTAAGGACTGTTCCAACTAAGACAGGGTCTTCGATTGCAAAAATGATTTTGTTCATATTATGGCTCTTTATGCTTTCGATAGCCCACAACAGACAAGTAAGGTTTGCCTCTTCCATTGAGAAAATAGCTGAGAAAGCTCTTCTGCTATGAAGCAGAACCTTACCTTGATCATCTCTTAGTACCCATGATCCCCCAAGTAACGAATTCCTCTTCGACCAAGAGACTCCCACATTACATTTTAACCAACCATGAATCAGAGGGATCCACTTCCTTTCTAAGACAGCACCCTCTGAAGCTGAATTTGAATGAAGAGTTCCGGTTGTAGTTCCCCCTGCACTTCTTCCTGAATTGTTTGAGCAAGGAACCATTCCTCAGAATCTTGTCTGATCTTTTGGATTGTTTCTAACGATGAGAACCTTTTCCCTTCAAAGAAAAATAGATTCTTGTTCTTCCAAATTCTCCATATAATCCATGGGAAGCTTCTCCTTAGTTCACGAGGCCAGTTTAAGTTGTCTTTGTTTATGAGGAAGTGGTGGAGAATAGAGAAAACTGATCCATCTTGAAAACCATTTGCTGACATAGGGTAGTCTGATAGAGCCTAAATTTGTCTTGATAGCGAGCAAGTAAACAGGGCGTGCTCTATAGATTCTCCCTCAAGACCACAAGATTTGCATCTAGTGTCTACTTTCATTCCACTATAAAATAACAAATCAACCACCGGTAACGCTCCACTTAGCAATTTTCACAGAAACACTTTTATTTTTGGATCAGCAGTAAGTTTCCAAACCTGTTGCTTGAGGGGATTTGTGGACGGTTGAGCCGATGCTTCATGTATTAAAGACTTGGCATTTGTCTCCATTGCAAGCCAATAGGCGGATTTGACTGAAAAATTTCCACTTTTGTTGTGTTTCCAAACCCTCTCTACGGTTCCATGCAGATGCGTTGGTAAAACAAATCAAGGGGTTTTTTCCCCAAAAGTTTGTTTTTTTCTTTTTGATTCTGATCTCTTTTGATGTATGTATGTAAGAGGATGTATCACTATATCATATGATAATCCCAAAGCGTGACGTATGGTTGGGGTCATCACTATATATCAAAGAGGAGATATCATATGATAATCCCAAAGCGCGATGAGTGGAGCAACCCATTGACGGCAAAAATCTTGAAGCTTTCTTCACATCTGATGCATGGTTTGGTTCATTGCAATGGTTTTGGTCATTTGCTATGTATCTCTACACATTGTTAGGTGATTTTGAGATTGAATCACATAAATTTTGACACTATTATAAACTTTTTGTTTTTGGATTTGAAACGACCTGACCTGCTTTTTTTAATAAATAATAAATAATAATAATAAATAACTACAGCTAGTGGTCCCATACCCACTAGCCACCTAACCACAAACACAACCAACAGCGGAAATAACAGATACCAATATCCAATAAATAATTCAATAAATAATAACCAACATTAATTCCAAATCATAACCTAATGATCCAAACAACATAAACCAGAGAACCAGCAATCCTAAACAACATTTCGAGGACTCAACTCTAGCCATCTAACAGAAGCCAGACAACCAAGTGAACCACTAGATCATCCTCCTCTTCATTGCCTTGATTCCACGATCACACTTTGCCTTTACCTGCACCACAAACACAAATTGCAATGCATGAGTATTTTATAAACACACAGTAAGGCAATCCTCCCATCTACTGGGCTATACACACAAGCAATAGAGATACTCTAACCATCAAACAACAATAAACAAACAAACCAGGCTCTGCATCGACCGACACAAGGATTGCATCGACCGACACCATCAGGGACCATCATCGACCGACACAAGGTATGCATCGATCGACAACAGGTTTACTTGCATCGACTGATGCTTCCACTTGCATCGATCGACACATGCTCGACATCACGCGGAAACCCTAATCGCATCGACCGACGCCTCCACCTGGCATAAACCGATGCTCCTAGGTCAATCCGCGCCGTCCTCGCACTAGCATCGACCGACACACATAGTGCATCGACCGATGCTCATGCCGAGCATTGTTTTCCCCGAAGCTTCTCGCCGGATCTTCGTTCCTGCAACCACAAGAATCGATCCCAAGCCACAAGAAAGCCTAACAACACAAAAATAAACAGATCAGAGTAATCTCCAGCTTAGATAAGCCATGGTCATGCACTTACCTTTGCCAAGAAGTTTCTGAACCTTAAACAATCAAGAACACGCTCCTAGGAAGCTTCTACAACGATCCCAGCTACAGATCTCTACAGGAAACGCCTCCAAACACCAGGAATCACCAAGAACACTCAAGGACACTCAAGAACACTTTTTCTCCCTCCTTTTCTCTCAAAAACGGCCAAAGTCGTCTAATGAGACAAAAGGAACGACTTAAGGGTTTTCCTTTCCCTTTTGCCCAAAATGCAGCGTTTAACTTAAGTCAAAACGCAGAAACTCAACCCTGCATCGACCGATGCACAACCTGCATCGACCGATGCGATCCCTAAACCGGGATTTCGGTTCGCGGGTGTTACAGGATTTCTTTGATAAACCAAGATTGAATTTGAGTATTTCTTTTTAAGAACCCCAAATTTAATAACCATCAATGGACCCATGAAATTTTGAAGTTTATTAAGAATTTCTTAAACTAACTTTTTTTCAAGATTAATAGTAAAATATGTTTTTAGCATACAATGTTTACATCCATTGATGGAGATGCCTTTAGGAATTATTATTAAAATCAAGATATACAAATGGCAATGAGAGTATGAGATCAATGACTTCAAAACCCAAGTTAACTATTTTAACCAATTTGTTTTTGAGAAATATACTATTTTAACAACTGAGCAATGAGAGTATGAGACCACTGACTTCAAAAATAAACTTTTATGTTTTATAGATAAAAGTAGAAAACATTCCACAAATTTCCAAAAATAGCACTACTTGACACAACTAAATATTTTAAATTAATGTTTAGAATTTTTTTTATAGATTTGGGTTCTTAATTTTATATTTAGGTAGGGAATAGGGTTTAGTAATTTAAATTTAGAGTTTAATTTTGGGAATTATAGAGATATTGTGTTAAATTTGGAAACAAGACAATTATTAGTGTTATTAATGAGAATTTCTCTTTATTTTATTTTTACTATATAACCATTATCAAACACTATGATAGTACTCGCGCTACGCCGCAGGATTGTTTGTTATTTTATTGTTTTCAATTATTTTGTGATTAATTTTTGTTATAGCGTTTGTAATTAAAAATCATTGTTTTTTTTGAACAACAAATTAAAAATCATTGTTAATATTTATTTTAACAATGTTAATTTGTAATATTTTTGTTTTTAATTTTTTGTCATTAATTTTTGGTGGTTTTGTAAAAATTTATTTTTGTGAAATCTTAGACTTAAATGAATTTTGTTTTTTTTTCTTATACTAGGATGCATTGGTGGACCATTATTATTGCTAGATGTTTGGTTGATTTAAATGAAATGAACTTTGGTGGTTTCTCTTGATTATGCTATTTATTATTTGGTAAAACAGCTAAATCGGATTGTGTATGTATTGTAGAATACATACTGGTGTTTAAAAGAAGGGTTTTTTATATAGCACTAGGATAGTACCCGCGCTACGCCGCGGGGATGATTTTTGTGTAATTTTAATTATTGTGTGTGGTTTGTTTGTTTTTTTTTTATCATGTGTTGTATTCTGTTTTTTGTATGTTTGTGTTGGAATAGAAATTCATTATATCTTTAGCATTTTATTTGTGAATTGTTATGTGGATGATTTATTGTGTGGTTTTGATTGGCTGTATTTGTTTTTTTTTTATTGATGGAGTTTTTTTAATGTAAATTAACGTATATTATGTACTTGGTTTGAAAGTGCTTTTTTGTTTTTTTTTTTTGCAAACAGTTACTTTTGTTTTGTGGAACAAAATGAATAATCCTTGTAGTAGATTTTTACAATAGTTGTTTTGAAAATTTGAGATTGTCTGCTTTATTAATGGAAAAATAGGTGGTGAGATGGTCGGAGTTACTCTTCTTCTATTTCTTCGTTATCTTCACCTGCATATATATCTTTTTTGTTTTTTTGTTAGTATTTGTGATAATGAAAGGTTAAGTATTATTGTTTTGTTTTTTTGTTTGGTATTACATGTGCGTGTGTATTGAAGATTGTTGAATATTTCTTTGTAGACGACATTTTTGATGAACTACATACACTATGTACTACATTGAACTACCGTTTCATAGACTACATGCACTATGTTTAATTTAAATTATATTTTATGTTTTATTTATCTTATTCCAAATTTTCAATTTTAAGACCACGTTATGTAGCTACAAGTTCTTTTATTTTATCCTAAAATTCTCGAAGCAAGTCTTCATATTTAGCCCCTGTCATATTTGGCTTCGTGTTTTTTTTTTTTGTGGTTTTTTCAGGTTAATTTTATATGGTGTTTATTTTGAAATAAATAAAATTAGATTGCATAGGTTAGATTGCATTTTAAATAAACTTGTGTTTACTTTTGCTAAACAAATAAGCAAAAAGCAGAAGTCAATAAAAAGACATAACTCTATACAAAAGATTAGATCTCGAGCACACAATTGAGATTTTCTAACGTAAAGTATCACGTGAGACAAGATAAATTGAGTAGGCACTATCTTAGTTAGAATTAATGGTTAGGACATAGAACCAGTCTTGGTTGATCCAACAGTTTCGTGTTTGATCATTTTTTTTGTTGATAATAGCTTATGAATATACAAACTGTCGTACTCGTTTTCTATATTCGCGAACGAGAAAATTGTATATTCATGGAATCAAACTAATGCATGACACGAACGGCAGTTTCGTGTTTGATCATTTTTTGTTGATAATGCCTTACCTGCAGTTGCTGATTTTTGTGTACAATACAAAACTGATTTCAGACCAAACATTAGTATTGTCGTGAAGGCTCTACATCCATTGTTGGATGATCGAACCAGACCTGCCAGAGAAGAAGCACATTAGTCTTGACCCTTAACCAGTCACCGTTTACAATAAAAAAGCACAAGTTTTTGCTCTCAATATTTATGTGTTAACATAAGAATTAAGACACATTAATAGCAAAAGGAAGAACAAACCTTGTTGTCTTGGTTGCAGTCAAGCTTAAGAAACACCATATCCTGGTACTTCTCAGATAGCTCTTTGTATTTGGGAGCAATCACTTTGCAAGGACCACACCTAAAACAGGAATAAAATCATCACAAAGACGACCACAAAATTGTCATGGATTGATGTAAGCGATCGGTCTGAAAGCAAAACTGCCTCTCTCTATTCCTCTGAACGACGGTAGGGAATGTACCTATGATACTTAGTTGCATTCTTCTTCCTCCGTTTGTCAAGATACGATGAAAGCTTCCCAGATTCCTGGATTATGCCCAAAACAAAAGAACTGATTCAGTGATTCGTTTTTATACAAACACTTAAACTTTGTGAAGTAAAAACTGATTTACATACCTTGAGACTGTTGTACTTTTCGACGAGTGTTTGCTTTCGGATTTTCGCTGCGTAAGTAGAAAGAAAACAATTCAGTAAAACTGTTGGCAAATTAAAAAAAAACTCAAAACTGTTATGCTCAACCCACAAATGTGGGACTTTTTGAGTAAAAAGACTCCGGGCATACATTTTTTGAGATAGTAAGGCTTTTTCCCTTCTTTTGCGGCTTCTCGTTCTCTCTTTTTGTGTTCTGTTAGTATCGCTGCTCCCTTGTTCTTTGTTGATGGTTCATATTTCAACATTTTCTCCTGAGGTATATATAACAGGTGAGGAAACAAAGTATGATCAGAGAGCTTTTTTTAATATCAGGGGAGGAGGCAAAGAAAGGATCACTCACAACATAAGTTAACTCGTTCTTCAATTTGTTGGCCTCTTCTGGATTCTTTGTTTTCTTTAGCTGCTTTTTCAATTCCTGTATTAAGAACCCCAAAATATCAAACAAAAAGCCTTTGTGACGAACCGGAACCTCGCAGAAAATTGCTAGAACAAAATACCTCAACCCATCAGTTGAGTGTACCTGTTTTTGTTAGCACGACCCCTTTTCTTCATTTGATTTGGTTTCCTTGGAACTGGCTTAGACCCATCAGCTCGCAACTTATGTATTTCCTCAAAAATCAACTTGTTATTAACTTAAAAGAGATATCATCCAAAAGGCTTTAAACTCCAAAAGAGCATCTCTTCGGCCACGGCCCACGGCGGCACAAGAACCATATAGGGGAAGTAAAGGTTTTGGTAAAGAAAATGGTTTTACAAGCCTATTGCATTTACTTTCACAAGACGGGACTGTAGTATTTCATCTCCAAGCCTATTGCATTTACTTTCACAATCAATACAGATTCTAGCAAATTTTCAACGAAAAGATGTTTCTCTTTTCCTACCTATGAGCTCGACAAAACTTGGAATGGAAACTCTGACCTAAAATCTCAATGCAGGGGAATCTCTTAGCTCCGTGCAGCTCTCTTCCGGCCATGAGCTTTGCTGCTTGTTGCCTTCTTTGAGGCTACTTCCTCGCTCTGCTCATTGTCACTTCTTACACTGTCGTCAAAGCTTTCGGTTTTGTCTGTCGACTCTTCCTCCTCAACTGCCTTCCCTGAATCTTCTTTGTCCCTTAGCGCTCTCAGTTTTGCTTTCTTTGCATTTAACACAGAAAGGAACTGCATCGACAAGGTATAATATCAAATACTAAACATTACAATATTTTTTTCACAAAGACTACTCATCCCTAAAAATAAAGCAATTAAGAGATTACAAAATCCAACGATTCGAATCTAAACAAGGAGGTGATAGATATTAGATAATGTACAAGCCTTTGCATAGCTTGCATCTTCAAACTCTGTTTTTTCTTTGCAGAGCTTTTCACCTTGAGCTAGACATCTCTCAGCTTCACTCTTCATCTTCTCAAAAGATCTCGTCTTGTTCACAACTTCTTCCTGTGGAGTATAATCATAAAGAACTAATCACCATCATTCTCAAACATCACAAAAAATCTTCAAAAGTATCAGAACCTATAGTGTTAAGAGTCATACACTTAGTCTTATATTAGCCTCCATAAGAAAATCCAAGACCCCAACAGTGATCTTCTTGTTATCATGTGATGGTTTACACTTCCACCTCCACTCAAGTTTAGTCCCTTCCTTCTCAAACGTCCAAGAGAGCTTTTAACCAAAACACACATCACAAAAATCTCAGACTTACTCAAAGATTAAAAAACCATTTCTTCACCAAACCAAAAAGATCCAATAATAAATTGGTTCTAATAAAAAAAAAAGTAACATTTTTCATGAACTGACCCGTTTACATCCCTCAAGAGCATCAGAGAAACCATAGACAGAATCAGGCTGTTGAAACCCTAAGTACTGCTCCGTGAGCTCTAAGTACTCCGATACAGGTTGATCCCATTGCGCCGCTCGCTCCGCAACCACCTCCTCCGTCGCTTCAATTCCGATTAAAAACCAAAAAAGATCAAATTCGAAAAACTTTAGAGACGTAGTGAAAAGGAAAAGAACTCGGCGGACATTCTTAAATTTTCCGTTTCTCTATCCGTAGAAATGAATCAATGTGTCCCTGTTGGCAAAATAATAAGATGATCTGTATTAATATTATAATTTGATTGGTTAGCTATTTTTATTCATGTGTCAAACTTCTGCTCCGTTACAAAATCTGAGGTGTTAGTAGCTGGTGAAAAACAAGAAAATTTTATTGTATTGATTATGGTCAAGAAATGAGATTTTAAATGGGAAAATAGTTTTTCGGAATAGCTGAGATGTTATTTTTCTTGACTTAATTTTTTTCATTTTCTTGGTAATCTTCACCTGCATTTTATTTTTGTTCAATTTTGGTTAGTATTGTAGAAATTTAATGGGTAAAATATTATTTTTGTGTTTTTCTTTGGTTTATTGTCCAAATCAATTCTCGCTCTCACTATAATTCCAAATTGACTCAAACCTCCTAACACCCCATAGAACAATTCTGAGTTTAGATTTGCGAGCATGTTAGTATTTCACCTTTCCCTGAAATAAAAATATCAAGCAAAAATTGAGTTCTCACTACCATGAGAGGGTAACCTTGAAGATCGTATTATTTATTCCACCAAAAGGGTCACTTTACCCCACGTCAACACTTGATTGCATCTGAAAAGGCATATACCGGCAATGGATATGTTACAGAGAGAAAGGTTATCACTAAACTCAACAGATACTGAGGTACAATTGCACGCAGAAAGTTACACAAAAAAGGCAACGAAAAATAAATTACATATATAATAGTGAAGCGGAGTATAGTAATGATTGCTACCTTAATACCAACATCTCTTCTTTCTCTAATTTAAAAACAAAGTCTGTCAAAACTGCCTTTGTGACACCATTTGTTCCTGATATGTTCTGGCAGGGCAAATAAACCGACCTGAAGCTGAACCATATTCCATCTCGCCAGTATTGCGCTTGTGCTAGAGGAACATGATTTCAGACGTTTCTGCATTTTCTCTTCGTCATCCTGCATTTCTTTCTGCCTTATCCTTATTTTGGCTTCTATAACCTGTTGCTATTCCTGCAAAAGGATACAGTGATTTGAAGAGAGAGTGAGTGTTGGCTTAAACATACTCATTCAATAACATGACCGGTTTCCGTATGTATAGCGAAAGATCTGCAACATTTCATTGTCATTCATATCTGTAAAACAAAAACAACAATGATACAATTGAAGCTCAACTTGATAGTCAAACAAAATTTCATAAAACTTGATAGTTTGAATCTTCATACTATGATACAATTGAAGCTCAACTGATACCAAACAAGAAATTTACAAAATGCAAAACACTCTCTTGACATAACCAATTGGATCCAAACAACTTAACAAGATTCTTCCAAATGACAAAAAAGAAGAAGAGGGGTTACCAAATGAGAAGCACTTGTGAAGGAGGTTGCGAAGGATGGTAATCCCTTTAATTAGATAAGAGATTATTTGGAAAACGTTGTCTCTTATCTCTCTCTCTCTTTTATGCTTTTGCTTTGGTGTGTTGGTTATATCGTCTCTTTGGTTATCTATTTCTGCTTCGATTTGATGAAACCAAAGATGCTTCGAAAGGACAAAAAAAAAAAAAAAAAGAGGGGTTCCAA
>NC_025688.1:2081162-2092562 GCF_000633955.1 Camelina sativa | reverse complement strand
AAAAAAAAAAAAAAAAAAGAGGGGTTCCAAAGGAGAAGCACTTGTTGACACCAGCGGTTAGGATGGAGACAAAAGGCAACAAGAAGGCGAGGATTAAGATAGTATGGAAGAGAATTCTGTAAGAGATGAGACGAGCTGCGACTTTGATCGAATTAATAAACTCTTGCTGCTCGAAATCGTAATGTTTATCATGGTAGGCGATATGTAAAGTAACATCCTTCATCGTGCAGCCATAGAGTAGTAATCAGATCAATCGAATCGAATAAACCCCTAATTCCACCAAATCTCCAACGGAAAAACATCTCCTCCCGACGACGTGTTCACCGATCTCGAATCCATTTTTTTATGATCCAACTTGACAATTTCTTGGCTGACCTGTATTAATTCTCTTGATTTGATTGGCCATCAATTTTAATTGATGTGTTAGTTCTTGCTTCAATCAAGAGCTGATGTGTCAACAAAGCAGAGAAACACCTTCATCTTTTATTATATTAATTATAACTGCAAGTTCTAAATATTTACACCATCATTATCATTCTCATTTTCAATTTATCAAACCATGTTACTTCCAAGTTCCAAATATTAGTGATTTTTATACATATTATATCTTTATTAATATATACATTTTTGAAGTATATTTTGGGTCATATCCTTTTATTTGTACTTATTAAAAAAATTATTTACAAAATTAATCCCTAAAAAATTTTCAAAAATAGCATAAGTTCAGATTTTGTTTCCTAAATATTTTACATTTCATTCCAAGTAAAAAAATTACAGCAAAATCAATATGGAAACAGAAACTATGATATATTTAACCACAATTTCTATTGTGTTTTAAAGATATTCTATTTTTGAATCATTTGCAAACAAAGAAAACAATAATTTTATTCTCATTTTGTTTTTTTATACCTGTGACTCTGTGAGCTTTGATTCTTAACATAAGAATAACTTCGATTCATATTTATTTAAATATTATAATTAATATATATATAATAATTAATAAAATTTTAAAATACTACGAATATGTAAAATTAAAATAGTTTAAAATAGTATATAATATGGTTATATAGTAGATGAGTTATAAATATAACATGTTGGAATTAATAAAATATTATTAAATTTTTGCTAACGCGGGTTAAATCCTCATTTTATTATTTTCAACATAATTAATATTAGAATATTTGACATATAAAATCAAGTTAATTTAACTAAGAGAGTGTAAAATAAATTATTATTTTTGTCAACAACCAAAAAAAACAAAATAATTAAATCATTAGGAAAAATGTGACTTAATCATAGCGTATAAATGACTTATTATGTATTTAGATCCCTAATTTTTTTGTTATAATAATTGAAAATCAAAATAGAATTTTAAAAAACAAAATAAAACAAACTAAGTATAACTAACAAATGGTCATGAAGTATATATTACGGGTTAAAAAATTAATATAAACATTTAGCCGTACAACTAGCCGAAAAATTTAGTTTTTTTATATTTACAAAATATCCAATATTTAACAAAGAAATATAACATAAAATATACATAATAATAAAATTATATGCATGCGGTGTATCTCAAGTTAAAATCTAGTATGTATCTATATATACATTTTTGAAGTATATTTTGGGTTTTACCCTTTTATTTGTACTTATTTAAAAACTTATTTACAAAGTTAATCCCTAAAAGTTTTCCAAAAATAACATTACTTCAGATTTTATTTCCTAAATATTTTAAATCATATTCCAACTAAAAATTTTTACAGCAAAATCAATATGAAAACAGAAACTATGATATATTTAACCACACTTTTTATTGTGTTTTGAAGATATTATGTCTCTGAATCATTTGCAAACAAAGAAAACAACAATTTGATTCCCATTTTGTTTTCTAATACCTTTGAGCTTTGATTCTTAACGTAAGAAGAACTTCAGTTCACATTTATTTAAATATTATAATTAATATATATAAACTTAATAAAATTTTAAAATATTACAAATATGTAAAATTTAAAAAGTTTAAATTACCATATAATCACTACAACAAAAACAGGTTAATATGGTTATATAGTAGATGAGTTATAAAGAGAACATGTTGGAATTAATAAAATATTATTAAATTTGTACTAACACGGGTTAAATCTCCATTTTGTTATTTTCAAAACTATTAATATTACAATATTTAACATATAAAATCAAGTTAATTTAACAAAGATTGTGTAAAATAATTAAATTATTAGGAATAATGTGACTTAATCATAGCGTATAAATGACTTATTATGTATCTAGATCCCTTATTTTTTGTTATAATAATTAAAAATCAAAATAGAATCTCAAACACAAAACAAAACAAACTAAATATAACAAACAAATGGTCATGAATTCTATCACGGATTAAAAAATTAAAATAAACATTTAGTCGTACAAACAGCCGGAAAATTTAGTTATTCATCTATTTACAAAACATCCAATAGTTAACAAACAAATACAACATAAAATATAAATAATAATAAAAATTATATACACGCGGTATACCACGGATTAAAATCCAGTGAATCTCAAAAACGATTGTCCCATAAATTTCAATTTATCAAACCATGTTACTTCGTGTTATTTCCCATAAGAACGCTTGTCCCATAAATTTCAACTTTGTATTAAAGATTTGGTTTCTTTAATTAGTAACTACTGATCCTACATTTGCTGAATCTTTCAACTTGTTGAGATTAAAGATGTCCAGCTCACTTTTTCACTAGTTGATCCCAAAAACCTTAGAACTTTGGGCTTCTCGCGGCCCATCTTAGACACCGACAAAACAAAGATGCGTGAATGAGACGCGCGCATTATCAGCTGAAAGGGGGTACTTTCGTAAATTCGTAGAACGACTATTCGCTTAAGAAGAGTCAAGAGTCAGAGTGTTGTGCACGTCTCTGTTAAATCTTACGAACGAAGACACCGCGATGATCGGAGGAGAGATCGTTTCCAAGTCGTCGTCTCCGTTCGATTCCTTGCCGGAGGACTGCATTTCAACCATAATCTCTTTCACAAATCCACGCGATGCCTGCGTCGCTGCTACGGTCTCGAAAACCTTCGAATCGGCGGCAAAGTCAGATATCATATGGGAGAAGTTTATTCCGGCGGAGTACGAATCTCTGGTTTCTTCATCGCGAGTTTTCTCATCGAAAAAGAAACTCTACTTCTCTCTCTGTAACGATCCTCTTCTCATCGACGATGGCAAAAAGGTAATTATGTTTATATCAGTCACTTTGTTTATAGGATTTGAGAGTAATCATGACTTCGAAGTTTTTTTTAAACTCGTTCTGCTAGGGAAGTATGGCTACAAAACAAAACCCTAACTTAGCAATTACGTTTTAAGAATAATGCAATGCTGCTATTGAATAATTCTTAGTTATTTGGTGGGTTTTTATTTTTGTTTCGGAAATAAAAGAGCATATGGTTAGAGAAATCGAGTGGGAAGAGGTGTATCATGTTATCTCCGCTGAATGATTTCTCAATAGCATGGGGAGATGATCCTCGCTATTGGCAATGGATTCCATTTCCTGAATCTAGGTACTTTTTTTCATTATTACTTTACATATGGTTTTATTTTGCCTCAATCAAATGATGTTATGTATGTATTAATGTAGGTTTGAAAAAGTAGCGGAGCTTGTTTTTGTATGTTGGTTCGATTTTCGTGGGAGAGCGAACACTCGTGTCCTGTCTCCAAAAACTCGTTACTCTGCTTACATTGTGTTCAAGAAAGGGGATGAATTTTATGGGTTTACGGATAAGGCCATAAAAGCTGTTGTTGGGATAGTGGGACAGGAACCTTCTAGAAGAGATATATGCTTTGATTATGATGATGATGTCGATGTAGGGTTTACAAGGGGAGAGAGAGGGATGAGGCACCTAGTGAAACCTGAGGAGAGAGATGACGGGTGGATGGAGATTGAGCTTGGAGAATTCTTCAATGAAGGTGGTTTAATTAATAGTGATGAGATTGAGATGGGTGTTTTAGAGACTACGCGTCTCGATGGGAAGTATGGCTTGATCATCCAAGGTATTGAAATCCGTCCTGCAAGAATCCAGTAATTGATCGATGGTTCATCTATTTGTATTATTGTGTCATGAGTTGATTATGCGATGGAGTGAACAAATTGGTATATTTGTATTAAGTTGTGTTTGTTACAATAAATAACAAGTTTGCTAAATAAGCTAAGCTCTTACTTTGTTCTTACTGTGAGGATGTTACTTTGTTCATTGTAAAAAGGTTTTTTGGTTGAGTAAAATTTTACATTCAATTCAAAAAAAAAAAAAGAGGATGTTGCCATGTTGGTATATGTGTAAACCACTTTCCTTCAGTGGAGAGAACACTTGGTAATTTTGGCGTTTTGGTACGAGTCTAACGTTTATGTAAGTTAAAATCTTTGTCGTATATTGGTCTTTGGAGAAACATCTTGCAACATAGAAGGGAGTGCGATGTTTTTTTTGAATTTGGGTTTTTGGTTCTAATATTCTCTCTCACGTGAACAAATTCGATGAGGAAAAACAGAGTTCTAAGGAATAATAAGTGGCGTTACAAGCCACACAATTTTTAAAGACAATATAATACCAAATTTTAATTTTAATAGAAAAGGTATAATGGTATTGTTTACGTACTAGCTGATTACAAAAATATGTTGCACTCGATCACACCAAAGAAAAAATATGTTGCACTCGATATACTAGAACTTCTCCAATCTCCATTATATATACGTTCTGTGGAGGTAGGTGAGGAAGGGCAGTTCCATAAATAACTGTGGACGACGACTTCAAACGAGTCTTTCTTTATGAATATTAGCAGCAGGAGATGACTTTTGACGATTCTTTATATTCTTTAGCTTCTAGACGAAGAAACATTATAAAAGATAGAAGCAAAAATGGGACAAAAACACGGCGTTGACTCAAGAGGCAAAGGTGGAGATGTTCCCGGTTCTTCGTCGATAGGGCAAAAGCACGGTGGAGGAGTGATCGTTCTGGGGTCATCATCACTTTTCGATGTCTTTCCAGAAGATTGCATCTCCAACATAATCTCTTTTACAAGTCCAAGGGACGCGTGCATCTTCGGTTTCAAAAACCTTTGAATTCCGTGATACTAGGAGTTTTGTATGTCCTAGCAGGTTCAATTAACTTTATGCAGTTGTAATATTTAAGGTGTCAATCCAGTTGGGAAACTTTACTATCAATTAAGATACAATCAAGGTATCACAAGTCAAGCCAATTCAAAGAGAGTGTTTTTATCTAACAATCCTAGAATGATCAGAATGCAAAACGGAAATGAGTTCTAGAACTAGAAACGAGAATGTATGACAAGAAGAGATATGAATGAAAACATAAACGAGTCTAAGCATGAACTAAACAACACAAATCGAAATAGTCTCAGGAAGGTAATAAAAATCAGAAAGAAAGAAGTCCTAAGGATAGGAGTAATTGATGTCGGTGGAGTCTCCTAGTCTACAGAGTGTTTAACGCGTCACAAGCAAACTATCCCTAGACAATGAACATCACGACTTAGCTAATCCAATCTCTTGACAGAAGCTACTCAGATTCAACCACTTCCAAACCTAGCTCTCGCTAGAGAAACATGATCAAGCATGGCATGACAAACAAGTTCATTCACGTCAACAAACATCCTAGACAACTAATCTCTTAGGCTAGGAATGTAAGTCTCTGGCACTAGTTGGTCAGACATTTCATCGAACACTTTTTGGGTGCGGAAATGTCTAAGACTTAGTTCCAATTGATCAGAGAGAAACTAATAATTCTAACACTAGTCCAGAAGGGAATCATACAAATCAAAGCTTAAACACCCTACATCCTAAGATCCTCCACCTAGTCTATCCCATCCCCAAGAACTCTAACACTACTCAGATCCGGAAATCATCACCAAAGATACAAATCCACAAAACATTGAATCATGCATAGTAATATAGATATAAATGAGAAGAACAACTTTGTAGAAGAAATCAAGTGCAAAAATTGAATAAACTTTGAGATGTCGGATTACAAGTCTCAGAACGTTTTTTGGTGGCTTGGTCAAACCTTAGAAAAGAAAACGAGATAAAAGCTAAGTTGTCTGAGTAAAAACTTAACAAAACGTATTTATAGTAAAACATGGAAATCCCTAAAACGTAAAACGACAATATAGAACGTCGGTTCGGGAACCCTTCTCGGACGCGTCTTCAGAACAAAACCAGGATGTCGGTTTAAGAGCGTCGATCGAGTCGCATCGTGGGAGTGTCGATCGAGTCGGAGTCCAGGAAGCTTGATCGATCGATCGAGTCGGAGTCGGACTGCTTTCCTGCTCCTTGTTTGCTTTTGATGGTTTGGACATCTCCTAAAACACCTGAAGCAACTCCAATATGCAAGATGCATGCAAGAACAATGCAAAGACTACCTAGATATGCATATTATGCAAACGAGACCAAAAACAATGCAAAACAATGAGTTTAGAGAACATAATGAATGGGAAATGCATGATGAAAGAGTGTAAAATATACACATATCAACTCCCCCAAGCTTATTCTTTGCTTGCCCTCAAGCAAACGATCAAGAACAAAGTAAGGAAGAGAGGTTTGAAGATGGGGTCTCAGAACCTAAAACATGCTGAATAGAGTATTTAGAATCAAGGTCCTTGTTTTTAGTTATATGATGCATGGTGAAGGAACTCTATTTAAAAACTTTAGACAAGCTCATCACAACATGAAAAGATTCCGAACCTTAATCTACACATGCTATCATTTCTATCATTCCCTTTAACATTCATTAACAAAGAACCATGAATCAAGCTAAGCAATGTCATCAAACTCATTTAGCTGGGGTGAAAGGGTAGAGACAAAAATGGTCTCCTCTGCAAGTGGTTTTAACAATATAGAACAGGGTTCTCTCGCAAAAATGAGTTGAGCTGAAGAGAAGGCTAAAGGTTGAAACCAACTGATGATACATACAAGAGCAGTGTCCCGTTTACCCAAAGGTCCCAAGGAAACTTAGCTCTAACTTTCTAACCCAGAAGTTGGTCCTATCTCTACCCTTCATCGGTCTCTCTTTTTAAACTCATTCTCTCATTCTTTTTACTTAGCCTTAGGAGGAGGTTATTTCATATCAATCTAGCGGATAGGAAACTTTTTTATAACTATGGTTCTCTTTCTTTTCTTCTTAGAACGCTAGACTTCTTTAGCGTTTTGTTTGTTTGAATTTTTCTTTCTATGCACAGAACCAATAACACTTTTACATTGCACAACCCACATCCGTTACTAGACTTGTAAAACTTGAAAACACATTCTCCTCCTAGAGACTCTTTACCCTTCTTCTTTCTCTTTTACTTTTTCTCTTTTCAGCACAAATCCAATCCCAAAACCCAAATTCGAGTTCTCACCTAGTCCTACTAGTTTGGAAAATGCGAACTAGAACTACACAGGATCCTACTCTTGTCGGCTAAAATCTAACACTTTCTAACAAGCTCAACTCGGAAAAGGCCTCACACTTAAGAATACAATTGGTTTGAAAGAACGGTTGGTTAAGGATGCGGGAAACTGTTCCAAAGATGGGAGAAAGATAATCCAAATATCCATGAGTTCAACTTCAATGCATAACAAGATAATTGCAAGTCAGGATTATGTTCATATAGATAGGGAATGATGTCAATTCAAAACATGCTTCAATCAAGACTAGAATGCAATTTCGAGAATTCAAAGACTGGTTCAGTCTTACATTTCAAGTTCAATCAACATGCATCAAAGAACTAATAACAAGGGCCTTGATCCTATCTTATTGAATTCAGCATGTTAACAAGGTTATAATCATCATCAACCCCTATGCTTAATGCAACAGCTTTATATGAATAACACTAGACTCAATCCTAATATGCAAATGCAAATTACATGAACACTTTTTTTTTTGTGAAAATTTTCGAAAATTTTTCAAATTTTTATGGTTTTTCAATGCAAATAGATGAATGCATACTCAAACATGATATGATGCAAAAATTTGAAATAAGAATCATAGAAAACGTCATCAGATACATCATCTCAAACCCTCCCCCAAACTTAAATTATACATTCTCCTGTGTAAGAAAAATTTGCAGAAGGATTTAAGAATCACAACACAAACAATGCGTGAATGAAATGGTATATACAAAGGAACCGTAGGAGTACCTCAGTAGTAGAAGAAGGAGTTGGTGCTAGCCCAAGGAGGATCGTGGTATTGACTTTGTCCTTCGCCTTGTTCAGGGTCCGCAGAAGTGGCCTCAGCTGGTTGGTCGACTTGCTCATCAATCACTTGCGTGTTCAGATGAACGTTCTGTTGTCCATCGCACTGCATGTCGTCGACGCGAGACTCACCATGATCCGATAATAGCACAACATCCTCCATATGTGGGTGGTCACCTTGAGGCTCATTCTGCTGCTCAGTCGCTGGCCTGGTCTGGTATTCGATCTGAGACTCGTTCTGCTGTTCAACCACTGGTTCAGGTAAGTGCTCAGAAGGACCGCCTTGTTGATGTTCAGCTGGACGACTTGATGAAGGTCCCTTCTTGGCTTTCTTCAACGACTTTCTCGCTCTCTCCCGGGGCTCATGAGGGGAATTTCGTGGTCGAGCTGGAGAGGGTTGCTGCGTTCGTGGTGTGTAAGCAGACCGGCGTGCTGGAGATGGTTGTGCTCGGCGAGTTGGCTCAAGACGTGTAGACGAGCGTCCCTGTACTGGCATGCCATCTTGGGAAGGCATTGGGATGGCGACAGTGAATGTTGAACAACTGAATTTACTCATGAAGTTCATAAAAGTTTTCTTGAAACTACTGAGTATCTTGTCCCTCGCCTTGCCCCATTTCTGAAGCTTGTTGAGACGTTCATGAGCCTACCTAACACCCTTTCCTAGTCTCGGTACTGTGTACTCGTCAAAGTGATACCTCTCAGGGCGATAGTCTTCTGAATCCTCCTCCATCGGGTTGTCTTCTTCTGCAGAGATCTCCATCGCTGATCTTCTTCCTCAACATACAAAACGCTTCTATCAGGGATAAACTCAATGTTCTCACCATTCAGGATCGTTGTTAGACTCGCACAAGGAAGAAGGATCCTTGCTTCTTCCACCTCTGGGTGAACGAATTTGTAGACAAACTTTCCATGCTTGTTTTCCCAGTCTAAAGTGTGAATCTGTTTCAGGTGGTACATATCCATCCAGCGCGGAGGAAACGAGTTTGAAGGGAGAGGGACGCCTTCTGCTTCTAATATCCATGTCACAACCCCTCCCATACACATAACTCCGGGTGAATGAGTTTTGTTCAGTCTCACCACCCACGTCTTGTAAGTCTGCAGATGGTTCAACAGGAAAAAAGCGAACGATGTGTCTCATGCGTCACCTCTAAGCATAACACCCCCTGTAGTCTTCTTTAGCGGGTCCTTGAGTGCCAAATCCAACATGTCAAGCTCTGCCTTGGTGACAAGGCCAGTGATTTCCTTCACATAGAAGACGTTCGAAATAGCCCTGTGGAAGTATCTCAACACTGGGCTTCTTATTAGCGTCCCTTCCGACCTTGAGGCGTTGAAGTGCTGCTCAGTGCTAATCGAAGCCCATAATGACGACGCCTCTTCCCTGTCGATTTCTGCGGCAGTGCCAGTCCCACTAGTGAATCCAAACACTTCCTCAATCTGCCTCACAGTAAGGCTGTAAGTCCGACCATGTATCATAAACGTGAAATAGCCTAAACTGCCATCCGACTCCATCTCAGGTGCATCTGCAAAATGGTGAACTTGCAAGGAGCTTAGAAGCTGTATGGTTTCCTCTCTGTAAGCGTTTTTTGGCGTGTTCATAAGTCTGCTCAGGCTGCATTCGCCGAAAAGATATTCAACATCTTCTGCTATACCGAGGTCCTTTATGGTTTGACTGTGAGGATATCGTGTTCCCATAAATTCATGTTGCTGAAACAAATCATAGTACTCCTGGGCAGATAGCTTCGATTTAGACTTCTTCTTGACATATTTCCTTGATGATGCACTCTCACGAGCCTGCTCCATCTCATAATCGCTACCCTCATCTCTCTGTTGCACAGGCTTCTTGCCACGAGCTTTGTCTTTACTAGATCGTTTTACTGCTCTGCTTGAGTCAGCGCCTTGCGTAGGTGGATTAGAAGTAACAACACGTCCTGGTACCGCACAACCATACTTCTCATACATCTCATCCCAAAAATTGTCAGACATTGTAAAACTGAGACAATTCAAACTCAAAATCAAAGATTAGTAGGTTAATGACGAGGCAATAATACAAATCACAAAAATCAATGAGAGAGCTAAGGTGTTTGAAGTAACAATGTTTGTCAAATCGAGCGTTGGTCGAGTCAGGTGGGTCGAGTCGGAACCTCGTTTCTCGATCAAGTAAAATAAAGAGGCTGCTTCAGCGGGTGCTCTAGGACTTCAGATCGAGTCGAAGAGAATGTTGGTTCCGGGAGCAGCTCTAAGTCGTCGTCGATCGAGTCGCAGTTTTTGTGTTAGGGAGCTTACCCAGGATGGTCGATCGAGTTGTGCAGGTCGAGTTCGAAAGTTTTTCCTCGTTCGAGTCGAGCAAAGCACGGATCGAGTCGAGTGAAACTTTGAGAGTGTTCTGGTCAAGTTACTTTAGGAGAAACAGCTTGAGACTGAGTCGCACAAGTTGCAGCGTCGTTGGTCTTGAGAGCAGCTAAACACAACGAATCTATGAAGGATGTCTCGGTTGGCAGCTCCGCGATGGTCAATCGAGCCGGGTTTGGCTTGATGGGGGTCTGTGAGGGTGGATCGAGAGAGACGGTGAACAACTTGCCGAAACAAGAACTTCACGACAATGACCAAAGTACAAGAGATCCGGCGAGTCACAGCTCGGTTGAGTCGAGCAAGAGAGAAGTGAGCAGCTTCGACAGTGGTGGTGGAAAATGGCTCGATCGAGTCGGACCAAGTCTACTCGAGGGGGTTATTCCGGCGGGTCGAGTGGCAACAGGTCTCGGACTGAGCAAAGGACTTCGGTTGAATCGCTGATGAATGAATTGCAGGACTCCTCTGGTAAGCTTTGTGAACTCGAACAAGTTGGAGGAAGAAAGATGAGGGAGTAATCGATTTGTTTTGGTTGATGGGAGTGAGAATGAAGGGAGTAATTAATAAATAAAGAGAGTATGAAGGTGTTGTGTAAGGGGGAGAAAGAGAGAGTGGTAATGGGGTGATGTAGGAAGAGAGGACACAAAGGTGATGTGTCTTCTAAGAGGGAACAAGAAAGGGAGAGATTGAGGTGATGTGTGAGAGAGTTCACGTGGGTGGGGGAAATGAAAAGGGAAGTAATTTTGTGGGTGAAAAATCGAGTGGAGAGGAGTGGTTGCATTTTAATTTTTTTTTTTTTTTTTTT
The DNA here is from genome assembly GCF_000633955.1 of Camelina sativa. Classification (NCBI taxonomy): domain Eukaryota; kingdom Viridiplantae; phylum Streptophyta; class Magnoliopsida; order Brassicales; family Brassicaceae; genus Camelina; species Camelina sativa. The sequence continues at coordinate 2,081,171 of NC_025688.1, read as the reverse complement.
TTTTTTTTT